>NC_141706.1:55196390-55456390 GCF_971803275.1 Cyanistes caeruleus | reverse complement strand
GCAGGATGCATTGCTAAGTCCTAACTACAGATCACATTTCATTCTAATGTAATGTGATCTGCCAGAAAATTATAACAACTCAGCAAGGAAATAAAAATAAAAAGGGAAAACTAGCTATACGTGATTTTTCATAGCTTTTGCTGTGCACAGAACTTGCAAACAATTTTTGTGTAGAGGAAAAAAATCCTTTCACACACAGTATCTCCTACTGGCTCTGAGTATGATACTATTATATACACGTTTCACATACACTGAGGAAACAAAGAGCAAAGTAAAGCATTGAGGGAGTCGTCTCTTGGCTCACAAAAAAATGTTTATTCTGCTTTAGAAATTCCAAAAATAATGAGTATCCCGTAGCAGCAAATGTAGATACAATAGAGGTGTATTAAATTTTTTTGTAAAATCTAGTATGGTTTTAAGCCCTAGCCTTATTTAATAATGCAAGGATAACAGCAGTGCATTTGATATTTCATCAGTGAACATTAAAACAATGTTTACATTCAACATCTGTGAAAAGTTTTTTGCTGACATGGTCATAAATTCAGGAGTTGCCATAAATGCTTAACAAATAAATAGAGTCCATATTATAAGCTTCTATAAACCTGGAAACATTTGCCTTGCATACACCTTTTTATTTGTCATTAGCTGAAACAGTTCTACACCTAAATGAGTGCCAAACTTGCCCTCACCCTCCCCACAGCAGGTCCACAGGAGTCTGTGGTGTCGTTGTTGTCTTAATGCAGGACAAGTCAGCCTGAAGCACAGAAGCAGCTCATTAGATAATTCATACTTTAGAGGATTTTATTCAATAGGTAATCAGTTTAATGTTTTTATGGGTTCCCTATAACCATTATTCTGCCTCTTGTCCTCTATTGTAAGGTTTCAGCTACGTAGTGGGGCCCACTCCTGCAACCCTGCAGCTCTTCTGCATACAAATGGCAGAGGGAGGGTTTATAGGATTTAGCCCATGGTTTATAAACGGTGTAAATTATTTCAGAAGTCATGTCAGGTATAGTTTATTCCAAGGTTTGCTTGCAAATTTTAATCAGAAAACACAGAAGGGGTATGCCGTTTAGATTGAAATATTCTTTCACCTTGTGCTCTGCCCAGGTTGACTTACTGTGGGCTGATATAACTGGCAGAAGTTACAGCATGCATGATAGAGGAAGGCTGGACACAAACTAGAGAAAACACATAAAGAAACATTTATTTAAAAAAAGTAAATCAACCATAAAGATCCTCCCAGTAGACCTGGGAGATGGAAGCCTTTCTCATTTTCTCCATGGCAAAATTTAATCTAGCGGCTTGGCTTTTCAAGCGTCATATTCAAAGAGATGCAAATTTGTCAGAGCAGAGACCCCAGCTGACTTTTAGCACTTCGTGAATGTCAAAGGGGCTTAAAGGTTGAAGTGTCTTTACCTCCCTCCATCCTTAGTAATTCAAAATCAGACTGAAAATACAAAGCACCTCTACCTGTTTGTTCAGGCCTCTCATTTCATGTGTACCTGCCGGCTATAAAAGTGTTTGTTTCAGGTGTTGTTATCTGTTTTAACTAAAAGCACATATAAAAATGAGCGTGCAATTGAAAAATGTTCCACAAGAGAATCCATCAACAGAAGCAAAACCCCCCACCTTTGGAAAGCTACCCTGTCCCCCACCACATATATTCACATTTTAGAGGTTCTTGAAACATAGCCTATTCCCAACTGACTGATTTCAGAACTGCTATTAACTGAGTAGTAATCTCACCCAGTGACATGGTTCACTTCATACAGTCTCAGGAGGTAATATATCTAATAAAAATAAAAGTAATAAAAATAAAAACAGCCCTAATGAATACTCCATACCATGTAAGGTATACACTATATCACATAGCAGGGGCCACCTGAAAGCAATGCCAATGGATTTTTTTTTTTTCACCTGCCTCCTGTATGATGTAAATATCAATCTACTAATGGAGTTCCCATTGATGAAGGATAAGGAAAAGGAAAAAAAAAAAAGAAAAAAATGGCATTGAACAGATTGAGGCAGACTAATCTTGTTTGTCTAAAAATGGAAAAAAAAAAAAGTATAAGTAAGCAAAAGCAAGAGGATTTAAACTCAGTTCCATGTGTAAGATGTTTATTAAATTAAATTACATTAACATATACATGATCAGCGTGAAGGGAAGCCCCCAACAGCCTTTGCTGAATGACAGATTCAGTGAGTGAACCCAAGCTCTGAGGCTGGACCTAGAGTAACAGTTTCAGAGATGTGTTTCTTCTCATTTAACAATTTATCTGTCCTCTTGATGATGAATATACTGGAAAAGGATGACTGTCTCTTTAAAAAAGTAGTTTGGGCAGTGCTTTTTGGTTTTAAAGTCTGGAGACAGTGGCATTAGATTGATTAGGTGTGTACATGCTGGCTGAGAAAGCTGTAGAAAGGGGAATGGAAGTGTTTGACAAGATGAAAGACTATTCAACATGTTAGACAGCTGGTTGAGTGAAAAGATCTATAACAGCACAGTAAAATATACTCAACAGTAAATGATACCTTCACTGCAAAAGCTACTACAAGTTAGGTCACACAATTTTAGCCTAGGATGACAAGTTCAGCCAAACAAAGTTTTAAAACACACAATTAATATGTGTGTGCCTTGTTAGTGACAGATAGCACTTGGGAAATTGAGACAGACAGGAGTTCCCTTTTCCAAGTTTAATAGTGAGTATGCAAAGTTCCTGAGCCAGACTCTGATCTCTGTTGTTTATTCAGAGCAACTGCACTGATCTCAGAGTAGCTGTTCCTAATTTACACCCAGGTTAGGGAGATGAGGATCTGTGCCTCCTTTAGTTCATTACCTTGCTATAGGAAAGGAATGCTTTCAAGAAATAATGTTTCAAGGCAAATTGTAAGCAGTCTTCCTGAGATCCTGCAGTTACTGATGAGTGTGGTAAATGGATATGTGAAACTGTGTACATCATGTTTTCTGATTTGCACATGAAGGCTTTGTAATCACCATGTGATTTTCATAATTAACGAAGCACAAAACACACCAGGGTGACAGGGATAGTGAACTCTCATGCATGCTACAGACAGGCAGCAGATAAACAAGAATGGATAAAGAACATTCAATATTTTACAAAAAAGAAAGAAGGAATTCAGGTGGTTTTCTGGTGATAGGCTATCAGGGATTATGGTAGTGGACTATAAAGTAGTCTAAAACCAAAGGATGCTTTTTCTGTAGACAATAAGAGGACAATTGGACCTGGACACAGTTGGCTAATCTCATTTGATTATTCATGATGCAGTGATCATTCCAGTTAGCAGAGGTTGCACTGAAGTCTTTTAGTCAGATGTAAATATAGGGTATGAAACTAAAAACAATATCAGAAGAGCTCATATCACTTAATTTTTCTGAGTTAAATTAATAGCAAATATAGAAGGCAACACTGAAGAGATACATATTTTCTCTAAATCTCCTTAGACCATCACAGATGAGTATATTACCATATATTCACACTTCCAGGTGCTTTTATGTTTCCAGAAAAGTACAAAGAGGTCATGATGAAGATGCCAAGTAGACCTGAAGTGATTTGGACTTTCAAACTAAATTAAAAAATATATTTTATAAAATTGGGTTCTTTTTCAGCCCTGCTTGTTGAATGATGCTCAATATATGTTTCAAACTCTTTTTAAAGTTTCATTTAGAAGAGTTAAAAAAAAAAATCTTTTTATGTGATATCAGTCCTTTTATTCCACATCCCATATGAGCTGTTTTCCTCACTAGTTTTCAGGGACAGTAAGGCAAGCACTTGTTAACTTGATTCCACTGAATATTTGACAAAAAAGTATTTTAATACCAATGTTAACACATATTTCCTTAATTATAAAGCCCTAAAGGTATGTCAAACCAAGTAAACCATTATTGTCAGTGCATTAATGATCTATTAGTGTACATAGATATGCTCATGAAGTGCAGTGGGCCAGAGGGGTTGGTTTCAGGATTCTTAGTGAATGCACTGGAGTATCCATTGCTAGCTCCACCAGGAACTTATAGAATGACCTTGCAAATGCTGCTTAGTAGTTATCTGCCTCAGTTTGCCTACTTGCAAAAATCTGGAGATGCTTTGAGGTCTTTGGATGAAAGGCGCTATTAAATGTATGAAGTATTTATTAATTAATATTGTGCTGAGAAAAAGACATTTCTGCTTCTAAAATGTAAATAATGTATTAACCCACTCCCTCCCCTCCATAATACCAGAAGTGTTTTTTCATAAGCAGATATTTATAAATTAGATGGTATACTGTGAAATTATTTAAGTAATCCAAATGATTAAAGACAAGACATGGATTCTGTGAGTGCCCCAAGCATACAAAACATTTCACCTACTCAGCTGTATCCACTGTTTTTCTATTTTAAGGATAGGAGGATGCAGGTTGCCAGTATGTCTTTATAGGAATGTTAATGACGGAACAGAGTTTTATTCTGGGAATTTAGGAGCAAAATTTCAGTGTTAACATTCTACTATAATTATCAATATACTACTCCTACAGTCATTTTCAGGAAATTCCTTTTGCATACACAGTTATGGCTTTAATTGCTTTGAAGCTTTGCCTTGGCTGAAATTCTAGGATGTTTCAAGTCATGGTTTCCTCTTGCAGTTCAGCAATTATACTTTCAGATACTGTATAGCTGAAATGGAAGGCACAATGCAAAGCACGGGCACTTCAAAAACAGAAATTGTTGAGCAGAGAGAGAATACCTTGTATTTCTAGGGAAAACCATTCTAGACTATAAGCACTCTGAGAAAAAAAAAAAAGAAGGGCTGAGCTTAATCTTTCAGTTCATTACTACAGTAATAAAGGTTAGGTCTATGACATGCCCCAAATGGAGTGACATCAGGCTGGCAACAGGTCACTAGTGGGGTTCTGCAGGTCTCCATTTTAGGACCAATTCTCTTCAACTTGTTCATAAACAACTTGGACACAGGACTCAAAGGACACTCACTACATGAGCTTGTCAATGATAAAAAACTGGGAGGAGCTGTTGACTCCTTTGAAGGCAGAGAGACCCTGAAGAGAGACCTCGACAAATTATAGGACTGGGCAGTCATGAACTGTTTGAAGTTTAAGGAAGACAAGTGCCAGATTCTGCACCTGGCATGGGGTAATCCTGGATATCCAGACAGGCTGAACTTCGCTCACCACTTCCCATGGCAGGCAGGCGTTCAGCCATCACTGGGAAACCTGAGCTCTGTTAGGCATAGCTGTGGCTTGGGAAGACAAACACCATCCCTACAATGGTCCCCTCCTTCCTTCTTTTCTCCCCAGCTTAATATGCTGAGCGTCTGTGTCATGTGGCACAGAGTCCCTTTGTGGGAAGTTGGGGTTATCTGTCCCAGCTGTGTCCCTTGTGCAGCTCCTTGTGCATGCCATACCACTGGTGGGGTAGGATGTGGAGCAGAAAAGGCACTGATGTTGTGCAGGCAGTGCTCAGCAATAACGCAAACATTTTGGTATTATAAACCCTGTTTTCAATACAAATCTAAAATATAGCCCCATGCTAGCTGCTGTTAAGAAAATTAACTCTGTCCAAGCAAACACAGCACACTAGGCCAATGTGCAGAATGCCAAGGAGCACTACAGGTAATGTTTGAGTAGCAGAAATAAAAATCAGTACTAAGAAAGATTGATTAAAAATAAACTTCAAATTTATAGCTTATATATAGAAGGTATATAGATATTACCTACATAGTTTAGAGAGAGACACACAAGGGGCTTCAGCATTTATTGGCTGTTCACATTCAAATAAATATTTGTGGGTTTTTTACTAAATGGTACATTTAATTATATTTTATGAGATTCTACTTTATGAGATGAAGTATCAGATTTCAATTAGATTTTGTTAACCTTATTGTACGTCTCAATTAAAGTCTACCAATTTATCACTTTATGGAGGTAAAATCATCCATCATAAAGTTTCCTGGTTACAGATCACTAATTAATTGGTAGCTAGGATAGAATTTAATCGTTGTTAAAGACCCAGAATTTCTCACATCACTGTTGCAGAACTGCATAGTCAATTAAGCAACAAGAACCTGCCTATTTTACTTGGTTTATTATACTAATGCCTTGGAATGTTTACATGAAATACATAAATTCTCTCGTATCATAGTTAATTAAAGCTAAAACCATGGTCTGTAAAAGTCACCTGTCTGACCTCTGGAGAATGAGTGTGAATCAATGCCAAAGACCACACCAAAGCAGCAACTACTTAAACTAACAAAGTGATTTATGTCCTTCAAAGAGCAGAAACAGAGAGAATGCAATATTTTTTAGTTCCTTTAAGTTTTATTATGACTTTATGATACCACTCTTGATGGCAGAGAAAAGGTTGGTGTCAGGGGACTGGTGCTGCTTCCAAGTGTAACTGCCTCAACCAAGTCAGACAAGAATGACAAAAAATACTTCTTTTTGTCATTCTTTGTGCAAATGAAAGAAACTTGTCATTCCAACTTCACAAAACAGCACTAGAGATGAAATGCTCAACTCCACTGGGACAACCATTTTTTGCTGTTATTACAGAAGAAAATTATAACCATAAAAATGTCCAATTTAGAAAAAAGGTGCCACTTTAGCATCATTTGCATAAAAGCTGTTACATATAAATTGTTATAAAGACAAATGTGTAGTACTCTTGTTGAAAATTGCTTATATCTTAGGTGCTTTGCCTGAAACGACATAAAGGCCTCTTCAAACTGAAATTCATTCTCAGGTAAATAAAGCTGAAAAAGAATTTTCACCTATTTGTATGTACGTGAGCAGTTTTTCACATTGTCTTAAACAGATTTTTAAAATACATTTCTCACAAACTTTTAAATTCCTTCCCTCCTTAGCCTGTTGGTGGCTTCCATGATAATAACTTGGCTTTGAAGATGAGGGCAGATGGAAAGCTTGTCCTGAGTGCAAGTTAATGATCAGCTTGAAAAGATAACTTTCTGCAAATGAGGGCAGCTTTTACTTTTTTCTCTTCTTTACTTTCTCCTCTGCAATGAGATGATCACTTCTGGATGCCACCGATGTCTCTGTGACCAACACTGTTACCCATTTACTCATAGAAATTTATTTATCCCTTCTCAGAAAATCAACCAGATGTGCTGTGCCTCCTGAAGGTGGGTTATTTTGCAGCAATCAAATAATAAGCTTTGGTACATAAAAATTGTTCCACAAAACAGTCTGATTAACTTTATTTTTTATTTCTGGCAAAAAAAATCAGAGACATTTATTAATATTTGGTGCTAAACACTGACACAATGTGAATTAACAAGGAATCCAAATTAAGTTTTGCAGTAAAGTGAATCATCAGACATATATTACTCTAATTGAGAATGGTACGCTAATATAAATGAGAATGCTAGTAGGGGATTTTCAAGTGGTCTGGTAATCTTTTTATGTAATTGCAGAATCATTACAGTAATGTAACTTGTTTGTAAACAGGAGAAAGAGCTATCTGTAGAATGCCAAGTTAAGATGCCTGTAAACAGTTTGTCGTGTCTGTGATGAAATATCAAAGCAAGTAATATTATGGTATAGAATCCATAAGTTTGTTACACCTGACTATGAGACTGTGAGACCTATAAGCATATGGATATGTTGAGACATTGTGCACTGCAGCACGAGTAACACTCTATGTTGTATGAAAACACATTCAGTAAAATTGAAAATAAAGTGTTCTCTAGAACTTTAGACAGTATAGGGCCAATAACAATGTACTGTATATACTTTATCTGCTTCTCCAACAGATCAATTGCTTTCTCAAGCAAAATAAAGTAATAAAATGCTTTCTGATATGAAATCTAGTATTTAATTGTTTAATTATTCTGCAAGTGCTAAACTGAAAACGTCATATTTTGCCATGTCAAAAAGCACCCACAGTTCCAGGTGAGGACAGAAGCATCTATATGTACTTCAAGTATCTGACCACAAACTGTGAATGTTTAATTTTAAAAGTTGAAAGCAATGAAGAAAATTGTGACTAGTTCTCCTCCTCTATTTTTGTTTTTAGCATAAAAAAATACTAACACCTTTGGTCTTTCTCAGACCAACCTCCTGATTCTTTCTGGATGGAGAGTTCTGCACAGCTGTGTGGCCATGACCAGATCATCTGAACCTTAGCTGGCACCTTCCCCTACCATCTGCACATCTTTCTGCACTGTAACACAAAGATCTTTACTTCCTATCAAGGATGTTACATGTTTTTCAAACAAAAACTTGGAAAACACATTTAAATAAGAAGTGTGTTCAACTCTTATTTATAATCTCATTAATTTTTCAGAAAGAAACAATACTTTTCACCAAATGGTGTCCTCCCAGGATAGTCAGTCTATGATGAATATTTATTTTTGTTTCTTTCTTTTCTTTGAGTGATGAAAGGGCAAGTGACATAAAATGCAAATCTACACAAAGGAAAAACCCTGAAGTTAATATAACTAATCATAAGTCATACTAGATATTATAATTAAAAAAAAAAGACAAAGTAATTTGGATTAACTGTCCAAAGCAAAATATCAAATATCAGATTTAGAACAAACTAAGGGAAGTATTTTTAGATATAACAGTAGAAGTCCTTGAAGAATATGTTTTAGATGCTACTAACATAACTAGTTTCAGAGAACAGTTGGAAACCATGAAAGAAAAGTCTGTCTCTCAACATCAGATATCCCATTCAGCTCAGAATCCCCTTGCACATCACATTACCAGAAACTGGAATACTATACTAGGAGAGTCTATATTTGATTTCTTCTGAAATTCTTTCTTTAAATGTCCACTACAAGCTTCTTCTAAAAGACAGTATACTAGATGGACCTATGATTTTCCCTGGTAATCTACCCCTACATTAGATTTTATGTAATTTGTTGTGATATGATCGAGGAAAACTTCCAAATAAAATCCACATTGTACAGGGTTTCCCTGGATCAAATGTTTTCTTCCTTGTACCTATGCTGTAAGCACTTATTTTAAAGCAGAGTTTTTCCTTAAATTGAGGTACTTATTAGCAATCTTGCTTTATGTAACTGGAAGAGCAAATGAGTGTCTTAGCAGTTCTCAAATATATTCAAGCCACCCTTGCTGCTCACCCCATCACAGTGGGCTTTCACCAATCTTTTAGACTTGTTCATCACCTACAACTTCATCTCTGTGTGCTCTGAAGTAATGAAAAGGAAGGAGCCTTTCTCAGGACTACCAATAATTCATCTTCCCCAGAGAGAAATTTTCAAGTATGTAACCATGGATTGTATTTTCTCCTTAAGGATAATTCTTAATGATTATCAATTTCTCTAATGTGTGACTGTAAATACTGTTGAAAGAAACATGTCTTCCTTTTAGGATCACTTAGCCCTGAGTATCCCACAGGTCCAGTTATCTGTGTCTTTCTAGTTAGCTTACTGATTTCTTGAGCTACCCAGGAAGCTAGATGGCTTTGCACACATCCATCTGTCCTCTCAAAACTTATAACTACCCACTCTATTTGGAAGGGTGAATGAGTACTTTGTGCGATTACATTAAAGGTTTTATTTTAATTATTTAATATTCCCATTAATAATGTCTCCTTAAGTCATCTGTTGAGATTTTGTAATTTTAAATTTTCTTTGAAACTTAGAATAAATGAAAATTTTTAAAAAAATATTCTAGCTACCTCTCACCTGGCTTATGATAAAATGTTTCTGTATGTTAATGGTTTGGTTATTAAAATGTATAAGGAGTGGAAAAAAGCCTGGAACAGACAGAACAGACAGCATCAGTGATTGCCTTGAGAGTATCCTTCCATAGAGGAGCAGCACTTTGGATCTCTGTGACAGCAGTGACAGATATTTGTGACTCAGATGGCCCAGGTCACTGTAAGCCTAGAAGAGAACAAAGACAATATGCTGTACCTGTAAAGAAAGTAAAGGGCAATGAAATATGTACCCAAAGCAAAACAGAGAAGATGGCAAATTGGCCACTGTGAAGCTGACACAGTACACAAGCAGAAGGGAGCAGCTGTTGAAGACAGGAGGTTGTTTGTTCTCAATGCAACTCCCTGAGTTTCTCTAGGGAAATGTAAAACTTAACCAAAACTAGTTTCACAAAACAGAGAAGGAGCAAAGGAGAAACAAGTTGTGTTTTTTTTTCCTCTGAAGATGAGAAGCTGACAAATGAGGAGTCCAAGCAAACTTCCCCATAAATGTAGGAGCTGGAAACTGAATCTATGATTCCTGTTTGCCCAGATTGCTAAATGCATCAACAAAGAGAGAGGTTTGCTTATGTTTGCATCATTAAAAGGAAGATTATTTTTTGTTTGGCTGTGTTTTTTGGTGATGTCATAAAATTTCATTGCAACCATTGCTAAAAACGTAAATGGGAAAAATCTGATGGGTGATGCACCAGTGAAAAACTATATATGTCAATGTTCCAGGTTTTTGAGAACTCTTGTTGAAGCTCTTGGCAGATAAGGTCCAGACAAATACATATTAGAATATAAACTGTTGCTGTTTCTGCAGGTTTTGGTAGCATGTCTTTAAGGCCAAACAAGGTTTTTGATTTTTAGGCACCTTTAGAAAGATGCAGAGGCACCTCAAGCAATGAGGGAAAATCAGACCTAAAATTCAGAAAGGCTTGAGGGATATTCAGAGAAACAGAAAAAAATAGAGAGCAAAGTCAGATGGAACAGGAAGGGAGGGGACAAACACAAGAAAGATAACAACTCAGTACCTGTGAATAAATAGAAGTTTTTATATATATATGTAGTTATGCTAATGTGTGTGCCATTCTATATATATATTTATGTTTATATACATATAAAAAGGGTGTATAAAACCCACTCCTATTATTAAATAACTGAAAACTTATATTAAAGCTTTTTTCTTGGAGATATGCACCAATGATACAGACAGATTTGATACTATCCAAAGGGATTTCCTGATTTGGAGGCTCAGAGTCTGAGGCCACACCAAAGCCCCTCTCACAATGCAAGATCTCATGAGCCAGAGGATTAGACCCTTGATGTGCCAGCAGAACTGACCCTTTAAAGTTTTATATTTTAGAAATTAAACCAGCTGAGGAAAGTTCATCTCAGTGAAATGGAATATCTTGCCCAAATGTAAAAAACAAACAAACCAAGAGGAAGAGAGTGTCCTGAAGGTTGACTGTTTCAGTTTGGTTTTTTTGTGTTTTTTTTCCTTGACAAATATTTACTCCTTATGTTCAGAAAAACTGTGAGCTGAAAGCCTAGAATATTGCTGTGCTGCCTCTTTAAACACAGTACCCTTTCCCCTTTTTTCATTTAGTTATCTCCTTCTCTGCTCTGTGGCTCAATCTGCATATGTTATTGGCCTCGATTCCCAGGGCTGCCACCTTAATCTGTAGTAGCTAATAGTACAACCTCACACATGGCCTGGGACCAGGCTCAGGTTAACAAGAAATCCAAAAGCAAATGGCTGGGGGAGGTTGCTATAAAATAACCACTTGAAAATTCAGACTGTGATTTTTTTTTCACATTTGCATGGAAGAAGCAAAGCTTTTAGTCTCAGAGGTTCAGTCAAATGCATTAAAAAGATGAACATTTTAGTTAATGTTCTAAGAAGATTTCTAAAAGCAGTTTTGATTGTGTACTATTAGCATTAATTAATTTTTATACTGAGACCAGCCGTTATATTAGTAAAATGCATATTTTAATCAATTTCCACTTGCTGTTTTGTGCAAGTTAAAGGTAGCTTTGTGGTTTGTGCCTAGTTTATACAGTGCATTTAACTCAATGTGCCTTAGGTAATGCTCATCTGAGGTTCAATGTATACTCTAATCAGAGTATGATACAAGAATTATGAATGAAACCCTGAAAAGTAATGGGGTTATTTTAATTTTGGACCATAGTGGAATATACCTTCTCTAAACAGGTGCTTGAATACATTATTAAATAACACAATACTCAACTGCACTATCATCAAACGCAGGCATAAACAGTTAGGATTTTATCTCTTTTCAATAGGAGCTTACCTGCATCTGAAAGGAGCTGTTTTATATACATTTGCTATCATTCTATCACTGGTAAATATAAAAGGATCCCGTCAAGGGATTTTTTTAAAACAGTTTTGAGGTTATTATTTTAGAAATATTTTATCTTTCATATGAGAAATTAAGATAGCCAAAGCTAATTAATTTCCCAATTTGGTTTTTTTTTTACACTTTTTTGACAAACAGTAAGACTTTCTGCTCAGGATTGATAAAAAGAGTTTGAAATTGGGACTGTAATAAAGTGTATTTCTTTAGTCATAAACATTACTGATTATTCAGGTAGATGCTTAGGCTGGGAAGTGCTCAGAGGAACAACTACCTACACTGTCCAGCTCCAAAAATCCCTCTTCTCCCTCACCCCTTGGCACTTCTCTCCCAGTCTTTCTTCACAACATGAAAGAAAACTGATGTCGTGTCTCCACACCAGTGAAAGAGGAGGCAAGCAGGACATCAGATTTGGTTATATATCAGGAGACAAAACCCAGTCCCATAAAAAGTTTTTTTGCTTTCAGTAAAAATCTCCTCAGACCTTTCTGATCCTAAACAGAGCAGCATTTCTAAACTATTGATTCAAGAGACAGGAAATCATTAAAAAGAAAAGAGAGTGTGAGTAAAGACAACAGAGGTTGAAAAGACATAACAGGAGAAGGTGTAGTGGGGGCTAAGAAATATTTGGAGAAACTTTGATACAGGTAAATGTCTAAAAACTAGTTTCTCAAAACAGGTCTATTTCATTGTATAGCAATTCTACCTCTCACAGTCCTGCCTCTACTCATTCCTGCAGTGCCCAGGGTCTGCCATCCCATGCCACCAGCCAAGGGCTCTGTCCATCCTAAGCACAGTTACACCAGAAGACTTTGTCCCCACCCCACCCCTCTCAATGGGCTTGTCATTGGAGATCATTCCTCTCACTCACATGGGAAGGTGCTGTCCCTCCCCTCTCTGCACACTGACCTCAAGGTTTTTCTCCTCTTGTTACCATGTCAGGACTTTTCACTGTTCAGCAATACTTTGGGGTCCAAAGGAAGGTCCAGTTCACTGTGTCAGATGCTCCATGAATACTATGTAAGAACAAATGTCTGCCCCAGACTGCTTCCAGGATAAACAGACTGGAAAAACAAATGTTGGAGGGGAAAAAGAAGGCACAGCTTCACAAACTGACAGCCCTACAGGACAATCTCTTGCCTTCCAGATCAAAAGTGCTTAGCCAGAGTAAGCACAAATGTGCCAAATGCCTGCCCACAGCTAACCCTCCCACTGCCCCCACCACCGTGAACGTCAGAGTGCAGGGGCTTCTCTTCTGGAGGTACAGACATGAACAAATGGGTGGAGGAAAGAAGGCCTGCAAGGATGTAAGGATGTGCCACAGTGGGCTGGAAATAGAGTTTCAGATCAAGGGGGTGTATAAGCAATATTAGCCCAGTTCCCTTTCAGGTGACCCTGAAGCCCATCTGACCAACAATTAACAGGCTTTTACTGCCTTGTTCTCTCCAGCTGTGTTGTCTCCCGCAGCACTGTCCTGGCAGGAGCATGGTCAGTGCTGCTGCAGCTCAGATCAGCACAGGCATGATGCAGGCTTCAAAGCACTAACCTATTCAAAAGATTCTGATAAGAAAAAGAGATTACTTCAGTTTTCCCTGTTGCATAGAACAGGGCTGTCAGTGCCTGCCATTCTGTTGGTCGGTAGATCTCAAAAACTCAGCATCTCTAATTACCCTTTCTTTGTATTAATAACTCATTCAGATTCAGATTCATAATACTGGTTACTGATAATATATATTATAAATATAATATATATTATAAATATAATAGATATAAAAAATAAGCATAAATATGCTGGAGGTATTTGGCATAAACAAGCACCAGTGGACTGCACATTGGCAAGCCCACAGTGATGTTAAGTATTTAGAAGACATGAGGGGAAAGAAATCACAGTAAGTGATGCCAGAAAAAGTTGCCACTTTAAAGGATTCTGAGATTAAAAAGTCAGGAGAAATTAATTGAGTATATAAGAAACTTAGCCATTACTATTCCAGCAAATTCAGAATCCACAGATATTGAATGCCTGTCCCTGCTAACATCTGCCCATTCACTCCTGGAGTGCCAGCTGAGGGTAAGACCAGACTTTGATAGCAGAGCCACTGCTGCACACAGGCTTACAGGAACGACTTCCTCGCCTTTCCTAGATGCAATTGCAATCAATCACCTAGAAATGAAGACTTTACTATTTCATTACTAGTTCCCTGAGCCATCCAGCCTCCCCAAATGCTTCATAAAACTTCCAGTTTTCTAATATTTAAATTAAGTATTTCAATTACCTAATACTTAGCAATGTTGCTGATGGTTTTTTTTGATTTTTCTTTCCTCATATGGACCTGACTGGAAAAACTTCTATATCAAATGTATATCTTAATTAAATATAAGCTGTTTTAAGTGCAGGAAAATTAAAATATTTCAAAGTTATCATTTTTCTCTGTGTTTCAAAGATGCAAATACCAGAAAGAGAGCAGTTAGACTTTAAAAGAAAAATTTATGAGTATTTCCCTCTTGGTACTCCTTCCAGTGCTTCCTAATTAAGGACAAGCCAATACAGTATCATGTACCAATCTGGTATTTATTAACAAAGCTAGTCATGATTTTTAACTGATTATTGCTCAGAGGATCCTCCCCTCATTAATATAAATGAATTAGGAGGAATAGTGCCAAATGTTTCAAATGGGAATTAACATGAGACTGTAAGGTATAATTAGTTGAAGATGCTAAATACATCAAAGTATTAATTTCTTTATGTATATATATATATATATATATATATGTATCACATTTATATATTATCTAAAAATATTATGTATATGTACACACAGTTCATATCAGCTTAAGTGCAACTTACAGATGGATGCATACCATTTTTATTATATTATACCCTGCAGCTACAGAAAACAAGGTATCAACTCAAAGAGGATTACAAAATCTGAGGAACAAAACAGAGAGATAACCACACAGGATAACATTGATGATAAATATCATTTAAAGCAAAGAGTCTCTGAATCACACACGTAGGTAAATTTTACGTAGGTAAAAATATCATAACCCCATTGTTTCATTTTCTGTTACTCTCATAATTATGTAATTTCCTTCCTCTCCCCCTGCCTTTTCTGTGCCTGTATGTGTGTCTGTGTGTGCCTGTGTTCACGTGCACCTGATAGTGTGGAAGTGCAAATGTGGCAAGGCTAAATCACCACAGCCCAGACAAAAGTTATACTCTGCATTTTGGTTATTTAGTTGAATAGCAAACAGAATAGCAGCAAATCAGGACACATAACAGAAATATACTCACCTTTGTTTCTCTGCTGTACTCTGCACACAACTGGAAAAATGGACTCTTTTCATCGTCAGCCTCTCATTTCATTTTCTAAAACCAAAGCACGAGCTGGTTGGTAACATACAACAAATACTGCCCAAACAAGCCAAGAGATGATCTACTACCAATCTTAGACCTGTTGGACCTGTCAATTCTGCACAAAGATGGAAGACCAGTCTAATACAGACTGTGGCCAAGTGTTGCTACAAGGAAACGCTTTGTCCAGTTTCCTGGATTCATTGCCATATTTCAGAAGGAAGTTACATTTACTCTGAACCAGAGAAGGTATGTGTGGATATAGAAAAAAATTAAATGGGGAAAGGAGGATGGATGGAACAGATCCATGACTACATCCTCATGTCATGTGGCAGGAGTGTTTGCTGTGCCTTACAGTTGCAATGAAAGGTTAGCACTTCTATTCTCAGGCCACCCCTCAGCTTTAGACTAGAGTCTCTAAAATGCATCCAGAGTACACCAAAAGACCAAACTTTATTGCAATTATTCACATGTCAGCCACAACAATATCTGAGATCAGTACAGTTTTTATTTTGTGTTTAAGAGCTACTAAACTGGACCAAACAAATGCCTTTGTACCCCGCCTTAGACTATTGATGGTATCAGATGTTTAGGGATGAAATGAAGTAGAATGGTTGTTCCCTAAATTTCTCTCCCTACATCCATTGGACAACTTACAGATTCATTTTAGGCCATTACACCAGGTCAATTTGTCTGATAATCCTAAAAAGACACGGTAACTTCATCCCGATCTACACAACTCTCTGATCGTTTTTGAAGCTATTTTTCCTATTGGCCCACAATATTCTCTAGCACTCAAAGTTTTGTGAGGAAGTACAAGCAGCTGTTCTCTCTTTGTTTTTATATTGCTCTCCTCTCCTTGCATTGACTGACCCCTAGTTCCTCCTTGAATATTTCTTCCACCTTTATCTTCTCCAAGCCATTTATGACACAGTAGGCCTCCTCACCCCCGACACATTCTTTTGCTCAGTTAAGGCTAGGGAACTTTGAAGTTTGCAGTATATGGAAACTTCCATGAAAACAAACAATTTTAAATAAAACTTTTCAGATCATGCCCACATTCATTCTCTGAATGAGACATGAATCTTTGACAGTATTTATCTGCTTCCTTAAAATGTGCCTTGCAACACATTTTTAAACTGAAAGGTTAAGAGATTGCAAGCAATTTAAGGTAGAGATTATATTTTTGTGTGAGCAGTAACAAATATGATGGTGGGGCCTTTAAATATGACTGTGAGAAAAGATAATAAATGAAAAAAAAAATATATTGAATAGTAGTACGCATAAAAAGCATTTAATAGTCTAACCTGTTCTACTATGAAAGAAACATGGGGCTCATAATTTTTGCTTTCAACAGTGAAGAAAACCCTTTATGAGCTTACTTATGTAAAACACACTTGTGGTCATAACTGCTTTACTGGCATTTTAATCTTCAGGATTTTTAGTCCTCTAAATATCTAATTAGTACTGCTTTTTTTAATGGTTTTATAAAAGCATCTTGGCATGTATGCATGGAGTGGCCTAGTGCCAAAGTACCATAACGTGCAGGAACAGTAACAACTCTGTTTCTGTGCTGACTCTCTGCAATAGAATATGATCAGGAAAAAATCAAATTCAAAGCTGACAGGACAGCTCACATTTCTGTTAGATCTCATAAATCATACTCAAAGGGAGACCTCCAGATCTTTAACTGGCCTTTGGTTTTGTTTTTTTTTTCCTTTTTTGCCTTTTACCTCTTCATGTTACCCTTGACTTATATATATTGGTCATATCTATTGGGCAAATCCTGTCACTTCTGTAAGAAAGCTAACAGGGAGGAAGACCAGCACATATAGGAGCTTGTCAAAAGGCCACTGCAGACGCTCAAAAGAGATTTTCTACAGCAAATCATCTGAGAAGTTTGATTTTGCTCTGGAGCTGCAGCCTAAAGAATTGCATAGGATGCTCTGGAGATGGACTACCTGCAACAGTCTGGTAGTAGAAGTTGAAGCACTAATATATATTCAGACATAGCTTCTTTTCCATTCAGTTCCTCCTGCAAAGAGTCCTTAGTTTCTAAGCACCTGAACATTTGAAGATTTAAGTCAAGGCAGAAATCTCAATTAAGAGCTTAGGTTTTTACCTAATGTTTCCTTCCACTTGTCCAAACTAGTCCTTAGGCCTTTCTCAAAACCAAAGTATGATGTTCTCCACTTCTGCTCCCTAGCAGATAAAATACAGACTTTGGCAAGTATACGTGACACACAGTATGGCCCAGCCAACATAATGGCCCTTTGGTGCCACAAACAGTCCACATAATTTACAGTCACCCTCATATTGCTCTAACTCATGGCAAGGGACAAAGCTGGCTAATGATCAGTCAGTGCAAGGTGGCATCTTTGCTCACACCTCCCTCCCAATTAGCACCCCTTGCTCTTTGCCTGCAGCAGAAAATCTGGGCCTTTATATTGTTTTCCCACAACAGCAGCCTCCATCATTAATTAGTGTATGGAAGCTCTGGAGATCCATTTGGAACAGGAAAAAAACATCCTCCTGTGACAGTGCTGCTCGTTCTAAGAGCTCCAATTCCCATCAAGCTGTTAGTGACACACCCTTGAGCTTCTGGTGACCCTGCACAAGACCTTTCTTTGGACTCAGGAAAGAAAACAGTGTGATATACAACTCATGAAATTTATGGCTTCCTGACTTGTGATTCTATTATCTATATCTCATGGAGTTCAAGCTGTCTGAAGCCTTTACTATAGCTGAGACATTGGTAAAGTCTCAATCTATGTGTACTGTCAGCTGACTAATAATGTACTTTAGCTTACAGAAATGTATCTTTCTCAGCAGGAAATTGATGTGGGTAACCCCTTTCTAATTTTCCACTTATTTTCCTAAAACTTGTGGAAATGCAATCTCAAAATCACCATCAGATGGCTTACAATAAGGAGCCAGAAGACAAATGTCACCTTGGAGAAAAAAGCCAAAACCCAAACCAAACCAAACCCAAACAAAAAAAAGAAAACCATAAGAAAGGGAATCTGACAAATGTCTGTACTTATGTGTTGATTCCAGTTAAAAACTGGCTAGACTAAGGATTTCTCAACAAAACTGGAAATTATAATCACTTTTTAAATATTTTGAAATAAATATGGATAGGAAGAAAATTTCAGACCTTATGATTCATTGGTCACTAGTATTATTACATTACATTACAGAAAGAAGTTTCTATATGACATCAGGTACAAGAAGAGAGTATTCACATGGCTTATGTTCCATATCAATCAAAACCACTATTAAAAATACATTAAGAAATAAATAAGTAGTTCCCCACAATTTGTTTTCCAAATGTATGTAGCTTTGGCACAATTGTAGATATTAGTGTAGATTTGCAAACACCTTTTTTCAGCAAAGAACAGCTCAAGAATATTTTTTTTTTTGTCTGTATTTGTATTTGTATTTGTTTTTCTTTTGTCTGTAGTTTTATTGCAGAATGTGAACTCAACATCTGCCCAGTTCAGATCATGGCTGTACTACCAGACCATGCACCTTGTTCTGATTAGTCTCCCAAAGTCCTAGTTTGACATCCAGTTGGTTCAGTTTAAATCTGAAAATGGTCTGAGGTCAGGCCTTTGGCTGTTGTAAGGTGCCGATCAGCAATCTGAAGGGGATATCCCCAGGATATTAAATCTATTGACCTATTGACACAAAATCTCTAATGGTTGAAAAGAGCTGTCAGTCACAAGCAGTGGAGTCTCTGCTAAGCAGGATATGAAGTAAAACAAGCACGTTTTTGGATTATTCCCTAACAGTATCCTTGTTCATATCTTTTCCTTGACCTTGAGCACGAGTAGACTCCTATGATAAGGGGCTATGAGTAAAAGGCAGAGTCATCAGTTCAGATCACAAGGGAAAATTAAGTTTAAACATTAACTTCATTCTTCAAAAGTTAAATAATGCTTCTGGCATCAACAAGTTCCAAGCAAGATTCTGCTTTTTCTATTCACATTCTTTCCCATCCTTGTCCTGTTAATGAAGAGTACATACCTAATGGGTCTGGTCTGGTGTTATCACACAGAGTATGTCACCTTCAATCCTCCTTTGTCTGTTATCTAAGCATATACGCCACTGGGCAGAATGACTCTTATACTACTCCCCTTCCCCCTGCCCCTTCTATAGCTGTACAGGATTGACAAAGTTCTGTATAATACATAAATACCCATTGAGAGGGCTGCAGGCAAGGCAATGGAGAGGGTACAAGGACCAGGTCAAAAGAAAATGTAGAGAAGGAAAAATATTTCATCTGCATTCTAAAATACAGAAAGTTAACTCAGATAAAATTGATTCCAGAACAGTATGCATTCTATTCCAGCAATATCTATTGCCATATGGGACTTTTAAATACTGGGTTTGGAAAGGAAAGAAAAGAACACAAGGTAGCCTAGTTAAAAACGCACCAGAAGTATGAAGACAGCAGCCCAGTCTGTTACTTGATATTCAAACCTTCTCAAAACTTTTCTGGGATTTTTTTCTTTTCTTCTAGGGGATTCTATACTGCTATGATCAAACACTTGACAGCCATTTTCAAGTAATTTTGCATGATTTCCATACTGAAGAAGTATTAAACATAAGATTCCAAGAAACTAGTCAGACTCTCTGCATTTTGCTATTTTCTCCAGCATAAATATCCTAACCAGTGTCCCTAAGCAGAGTACAATATCATACTATTTTTCCATATTTTCTTTTCCTCATAGAAAATTCAAAGCTTTTATATGTTTTCATGTTTGTTATACATTTTGATCAAGTATCTCTTGAATATGTAGAAGGGAACAATGAACAACAATATTTTGGACTGTAGCTGGCAATGAGTGTTCGGGTACATCTTACCTATCCTGTGATGCATTTAAATTCTCTTCTTGAATGCCTTAGAATAAATAAGATTTTAGTACTATGTCTGAAGTTAAAAAATAACAAATAAAGTAAATGTATGCTAAAAAGTAGAGTACAACTGTGAAATAAAATAATACTTTTAAAAAGAAGGAAGCAATATCGTGTAACTGCAAATGATTCATCTTAATGGCATAACAAGAAGAAAAACATACGTGAATTTAGCATTACTGTCAGCCTTACAATTGTTCTGGTAAGGAAGGGGAGAGGGAAAGAGGCTGACTGTAGATAGCTAAGAGCTGCCTATTACCAGGGAGGCAAGTACTCTACTTTGCAAAAGTTGCCTTTTTATAACATTTTGGGGCTTTTCAGCTGATAAATGTAAATGTTAATCATTTTCTTGAAAACTACTACACTGAATTTCTGTTTCACTTAAATCCAAGAGTGAGGCACTTATACAGAAACAATTGCATTCTGTTCATTAATTTTGAAGCCATTCTGCAGTGATTAACGTGTGAAGTCTGCCAAAGCATTTTCAAGGTTGTTTTTGCACTTTTCTGTGTCTGCAGCTCAGATCACTGGAAAGTGCTGTGGCTCCAAATATACCTAAACATCTTTATCATTCTTTAAACTCATTGCAAAAATATTTTTAAAGCATAAGCATGTCTCATATAAAGAATAGAAAAAATATGTCTCTTCATTTCAGGGGATACATTACTATCTCAGGAGCTTTTAAAAAGTGACCTACAAATAATTTACCAGGAGATAGTTTTATAAAGCATATATTTCATGAAGAATGAAGGAAGAATGCCGAAAGGTTTATTTTATTCCTGTTACTTGAGTGAGGTTTAGAGGATATTTTTCTTTAGTTATTTTTAAATTTCAGTTTGGTTTTCCTGTATTTTAATCACTGAACTGATTAGTGATATAAAAAGACCGCATGGTTGAAGAGGATGGGGAAGGATTTTAAACTTACCCTCTCCAAAAGGTTATACTACTATACTGCAGTACTGCTCAGTAGTGTTAACAAAAGAAAAATACAAAATGTACCATGAATTACCACTAAAACTCCTTTACTTTCCTTGATTCATTCCTCCCTTTATCTTTTTGACTGTTATGATATCATAATTTCACCAGCAATTCAGGCATAGATCATAGTAAATGGAGTTAGATATATAACAGAAAAGAGAAGGAACAAAAAGGTGGGGGGGAGAAGGGGGGGAGGGGTAGGAGAACCCAACCCACAATTGTCAAGCCTTCTTACATTTAATAAAATATCGAAAACATTATCTATACTCACATTCACTTTTTCTTTGTTTATGTTTAAATCACTATTTAAATGCCCCTGCCCCTCAAACCCTCCTAATATATGGAGATATGATCTCAAGAAGTTCAGTTTTAAGGACTTTTTTAACCAATAGCCCATCTTTCTAATTATAAATGGACTGAATAATCATAACATTGTTTTTAAACAGCAAAAGATGTGACAATTCATATTCAATTCCATTTAACTGAGCAAGTTATGCATGATGTGCAAGAGAGTCACCTTGCACCTTTACATCAACACCTGGAACAGGTATGGAGACAGCATGCTTAGACACTGGCAAAAAAGGAGAATCTTGTCTTATTTTTTAAGGCCCCCATCTGTCCACCTTGGAAGCAACAGCATAGAATGTTTGGCATGGACTCCAGTTCAAGGACTGCAGCGAGGATGTCCTGTTCAGCCAACCAAGAGTGCTTTTTTGTGTACTTTCCCCATGTCTGAATATCTAGTAGCCACTCACTTTGTAGCCACTTCTTAAGAAGACACACTTAAGGACTAAAAGACAATAATGATGAGATAGGAAGGCAAGGTAAATACTAACCAGGGATATTATGAGCCTTACTGAAATGCTCTAGGAAACCAGTGTCATTCTTCTTGCTTGTTTTCACTGTTGTCGAAAATCATTTTGCAATATATATAAAACTAAGTTAATCATGTTTTTTAAGACTTTGCAGGTAAAGGTCCACAGCTCTGAAAAATACTACAGCTCTGGCTGAAGATGCATGGGCAAAGTTGTGTGAAGCTGTTTTCTCACAAACTCATACCCATAACAGTAGAGCTCCAAGCTGGTGCTACCTGATGAGTAAATGCTGCAGGTTCCCTTCTGCTCACCTCCCTTTTGATTTGAACAAAATCAAAAATCAAAAATCAAAGCAGAAGTTTCTTGACTTGGTTTTAGTTTTATCCTATTGCTTTATCCCCAAGTACTACCTAAAATCTTCTCTAGCTGAAAACTGTCAGCATCAATAGACTAGAAAGAACTGCCTCATCCGTGCTACTAAACTGTTTGGAGGCAGAAAATGTTAATATTAATTTCTTGGATTATTTTGGTCATCTTTAATATTAAAAGAGGGAAATAGAAAGAAAGGGAGAGAAAAGCAGCTCAGCCACCTGCCCACCTCCCAGGTACCCTTCATTCATAAGGATGTGGCACAGTCTTCAGTGGAGAGCCTATGGATTTACTATAGAAGTGAGCTGAGTCCCTCCAGTCATGAAGATAGATATTTTTAATGTCAGCCTTTCTGGGTTCTAAGACCTTCAGCTTCTGAAAAGAAAGGTTTATCCCACAAAGGGTAAGGGCAAGGAGGACAGCACTGCATGACCCACGTTTCTGTCAGCTACTGACCTTCACCTTGCACACATCCTCCTGAAGAGGGACACAACCACAGTGCTGGTTCAATTGCTCTGAGCTTTACTCTGCTCCTTCTCCACCCTACCAGGCTCTTTGGGGTTGCTCACTGGAGCCATCTTGAGTGTATTTGCCACCAGCTGCTTCCCACAACCTCGTTGCTCCCCTACCCACCTCCAGAGTGTTGCACCACGCTGCAGGAGCCTGCAGTGCCATTTGCCAACACCATCTGCCGGACCTCCTGAGCCAAGATTACCTCCTCCCAAACCCACACCATTTCTATCAGGGTTTCAAAGCCTGCAAACAAGGGGTCACAATCTGAAAAGAAGGGCTCAAAAAATCTGAAGCTGCTGTTCTTATTCCCAGCATCTTTTCTTTCTCCTTCCAGAACACAAGCATCATCCTTACCTTGCAGTAATTGTTCTGGAAGAAAAAGAAAATTCCGGTACAACTTTTGACTTCTGTTTTAATCACATGAGCAGCTGCATCAAAACTGTGAGGAGATAATCCTAATAATGTCTTCTCTATCTCCAGACTGTCCGAGTCTAAAGAACAGAAACTACAGAGCCAGATGGTGCTCATGTATACTTATCCTTGAATTCTACTTTCAATCTCCCTCTCAGAAAGCCTTTTAATAAGAGAATTTAAAATTTGCCATATCTCATGCTTGTGAGGTACTTACTGCACCCTATGCATTTTTAACTTCCAGAACTTTCTTGTTTACATATTTTTTTTTCTTTTCATTTCTAAAGAATCTGAATTAGATTGACCCATCCCAGCAGTCCTGAAAAATGTTAGTCTTCCTCTATTGCTGCTCCCTCTGATGAAAAACCTCAGTGTGCAGCACCAGGCTTCACCACTTCTTTGTTCCTCTGGGCCCCCCCCATACACTTGGCAAGGACTATGGTCCTTCAGCTGCACTGGGCACAGGGGCAGATTGCTGACTCCATTTATGAGGAGAAAGCCTATGAAAACTAGGCTCTACTAAGAAAAAAAGCCGGGTCATTTCATTGAAATCGTGGAGTATTTCTTTCACATTCAGTTCAAACAGAGTTAAATACGCGAAGAGTAATTTTTCCTTTGTAAACCATTTCCAGGGGTTTTGGTCTGCTTCTGGAGAAAAAGGAGAGGAGAGCAGAATACCCGAGTTCTACTTCTGCTTTTGACTCTCAGCTAGCTGTATGATTTTCTCAGTTTCCTGTCAAGGCATTCCTCAGTTTACCAATTTGCAAAATGGATACAACAGCACTATATCCACAGGAATTCAGAGAATAAAAAAGAATAAAAAAAAGCTGTTTGCAAAAGACCTCAACACTGGGGGGGGGGGGGGGAGGGGGGGAGGAAGCAGATAACTTATTCTTTCAAATTAAAAATGGGATAGATTATTCACATATCTATACATAAACTCAAGCCATGAATCTGCTTGTAAGTGAACCACTCCTACATGAACCCTGCACTCTGTTTATAAGGCACATTGTTTCCTTTATAAAGCCTACAGAAGTCAGACTTTGATTTGAATATAATAAAATTGCGGAAACAGCAGAAGCTGGCCATGTAACTCCTTTTTTAATGAATACCTAAAGTAACAGTCCTCTAAGCCATTGTGTCATCTTTCAACTTCTGTCCCTCCCTCCCCCTTTCTGCACCAAACTCGAGGAAAAGAAAAACTGATTGGCAGGTACTGTAGCTGGCGTGAATAACCACGACTATATATCTTGTCAAAAATCAGCATGTACTTTAAAAAAGAAGAAAGTAAAATACGAAGATAAGAGGAATAATCTGAGGCTCTCCCATATTCTCATTCAAATTTTTCTATTTAGATTTCACTATATTTCCTTTTTTAACCTTCTCCTGCAGGTCTTTATATATAGGACAAAAAAATCCACTTCTGTCATTTAAAGCATGATGAAAGTACCAAAGAAAAATCTATTTTCAGCTGTTTCTCGTTAGAGCACTTTTTTGCCACTGTGATGAAAGTCGATGCAAAGAAAGAAAGACGAGTCACTGATGAAGATGAAGAAGCATTTCTGATCAGCCATCTGTTCAACCAATTAAAACCCTCGCAAATAAAGTTGTGTATACTTATATAGCTAACCCATAAAGATATACATATCTGTGTGTACACTGGCATGCGAATACATACATATAAATACCATGTAAAGTCTACTTTGCATACACTGAACTCTGCTTACATGCTGAGCATAGCTAATTAAATACACGCACAGAGAAACACTGAAAATGCGAAATAGACTTTGGCCCTGCTGGGGAACAAAGCCTTCTCTATTAACATCCCTTTCTCTTAATGGTCCTTATGCAGTAAAAATAAAGTCCAAACACTATAATTTCACTCCCAGAAAAGTTACAAATACTGTAGGTATCTTTAGAAACAGCTGCAAAAGTGGATTCACTTCTGACAAGATTGGTGTTAATTACCAGTAAGGACTTCAGTATAATACTATTTAAATCATTTTAAATTATCCCTCTCAAAAATTAATTTTTCATCAAAGATTACACAAAAAAATCATGATATCATCTCTGCAGCTGCGATTTAGTAATAATTTCATCTATTATTACCAATGTCACTTAGATAAAAGAAAAATGGCATCCTACTGTGCTGATTCCAGCATAGGCCATATATAGAAATTTTTAACTATCACTTATAATCGCCTTGATGAGCTTAAACCTCCTCTCAATTAACACCCTAAATGACACTGAGACATCTTAATGGAGGATGTAAGTAAAGGAAAAAGACTTTAATCAAAGAATAAAAAGAGAAGTGCCAAGCGAAAGGAGGAAGTCTGGTGCACCTCTCAGTGTCCAATCTCACTGGGGTCCTTTATCTTGTCTTGAACTTCTTGTCATCTTTATATTGCGACTGTAACTTCACAGCAGTCCTAAGGGAAAAAAAAATTATAAAACAAAAATTAAAAAAAGAAAAGCGTGCATATTCTTATCTGCAGTTCCCATCCTTGTCTTAGAAAAACAGTACGGGTTTACACCAAACAGGAAAACACAGATTAAATGAAACTGAAGAGATTGTGAAAAATAGAACAATTTCATCTTACAATGAGGCTTACTCCATTTTGGTTATTTCTTCAATAGTGATTCAGGGCAAATCTTAAAGACTGGAATACAGTGATTCACACACTATTCAATAAACCTTGAATGAGCATGTTCTCATCCTAACATCCCAACCTCAATAAAGGTTCTGCTTTCACAGCCAGCAGGTAATTACACTTCCAAAGATCTCATCTGCCAGACAACCACATAAATATTTGTTCAAATGGCACCCAGAGTGATATTATTAAGGGCATTTTTGTCTCTTTAGCATATCCATAAGATTCACAATACAAGCTTTTAAATGCATGCACATACTGGGTGGTTGTGATAGCACTCTTCAGATTTCAGGAAGGCTGAGAAACAGGTCCCTATCTAGTGTTTCCCAGACTTATGAACTCAACTTTCTCGTCTTCAGAGCAAGCACCCAGATGTAGTAAGATGATAATCTTCAGCTACTCTCTGCAGAATTCTTGCTATACCCTTGTGCAAAACTCCTGGGGGATGTCTACAGCCTGGGAACTGCTGTTTTGGGATGCACATGGCTGAAGGTACAGGCAAAGGGTGGTTTTGCCCTGGTAAATGAATCAGTGACAATCTGTCAGCTCTGATAGGGAATAAGGGCTTTGGGAAGTGTGATCACAAATTATCTCTGAGGGACTTTGGGAGGTTCTCTAAGTGCCTGGAACCATAAATCTCTGCTGCACCAGCTAATGGGGCCATTAGGTTTGAAAATATCCAAACAAGACATAGAACTTCATATATATATATATATATTTATCTATATATCTATATCTATATATATGTGTATATAGATCTATATATATATCTATATATATATATACATACATATTTTATATATATAGCTTCACTGCCTAATATTTTTTCAGCTAATTCACTCATAATGAGAACCAAATTAATATTTCTATGTGCATTAATAGTAAAAAAAAAAAAAAATCCAATTAAAATCAGCCATGGTATTTCATTCCTTTCAAGTGTTTTTTGCCCATTACAGCTTCACAAACTGTTAGCTACAAATTACACCAGTTAAGGATTCAGGTTATTTTGATTAACAAGTAATTTGCAAATGGATTTTGTTTTTATTTTTCATAGGTATTTGTTGAATAGTTCATCCAACCATTTCAGCTTGTGGGTTGTTTGCTTCAGCTTTTTACTAGTGACTCCTATTCTCTAAGCACATGGTATTTATGATGCAGAAGGTAAGGTTAAAAGAGCCCCTCTGGTAAAGGTAAGAAATATCCCAACTTCTGCTTCATAACAAGCACAGTATCCACTAAATTTAGTCACTGCTGTTACAGAGAAATTGATCAAAATCTCCTGTGCTGGATGATTTTAGATGCATGAATACTACATAGCAACTAATAATGAGCAATGGACTGTGCATTGTTAGGGAGAAATTTGCTGACATGCAGTGAATCATGGAATCACAGAATCACAGAGCACCCTGAGTTTAAAAATAACCACAAGGATCATTGTTTCCAGCTCTCAGCCCTGCATAGCACCATCCCCAAGAGTGTGCTCAAGAACATTGTCCAAACAATTCTTGAGCTCTGTCAGGCTGGTGCTGTGACCACTTCCCTGGGGAGCCTGTTCCAGTGCCCCACCACCCTCTGGATGAAGAACCTTTTCCTGATGTCCAACCTAAACCTCCTCTGACACAACTTCAGGCCACTCCTGTGGGTGCTGTCACTGGTCACCACAGAGAAGAGATCAGTGTCTGCACCCCAAAACAAAGCTGTAGACTGCTGAGGTCTCTCCTCAGTGTCCTTTTTGTCCAGACTGAACAGACCAAGAGGCCTCAGCCTCTGCTCATATGGCTTTGTATTAATATCTGTGTAACTTTCAGCACTCACAAATATTACCCTGCCATGGGGCATCTCTCTACTAAAGATCTTTCCTACTAAAGGCTTGTGTGACTCACAAAAGAAACAACCTTCCAGCATTTATTCTCCAAATTGTTTTTCTGTTCAGGTTTCTTTTACCCCAATTTGGACTTCTAGCCCAAGTATTCTATTGGAGTATTCTATTTTTTTCATAAATTAAAATTTAAGAAGGTTAGATTTTGCATACATAATATAAAATGTAGCAGTGAAGTAATGGATGCAATTAAAAAAAAATCCCAGTGTTTACTGATCTGAAGCCTGACAGTCTACCAGTTTACAAAAAAAAATTAAAAAAATAAAAAAGCTAATAGCTTTTCAGAAAGAAAATAACTTGCATCAGTTTCTGTAAGTAACCAGTCCGCTGCTAAATGCTAAGCACCCCATCTAAAAGACAACTCCTTGTGTGATCAAGGAAATGCTTATTTTCTTATCCAGCAGAACTCCAAGTACACTGCTTTTAACTTGGTCTCCATTTCACTGTTTTACCAGAATGATAAGCATTTCTGTTGATTACAAGCCTTAAAAAAAAAAAAAAAAGCCTTTTCTGATCAAAATGGCTGTGGCAACAAGGAGCCTAAGGCAGACTTGGTAATGCTGATATCAAAAGGAAGGCCTTTTCCTGGAATAGGGTTTGAGCTGCCTCAGCAAGTGACTCTCATAAACTGCATCTCTTCAGAGGAATGGGAGAGTGCCAGTCAAGCCATACTGTGAAATACTTTCAAGTGCAGACAAGCCTTAGAGCTCTGATATTCAGAATCAGCTAAACAAATGCATACTTCAGTGTGGATGGACATTCTTGAACTGATTAATCCTTTTGTGACCTCGCCAGCATTATGAAGTTTGGCAAGACAGTTAAATCAGTCTAATACTGAGAAAAGAAATAGAATTTTCCCAATAATTTCCTCTGCTCTCAGCTATACACTGCTGCTTCTTGCTCTGCAGAGACACTGAGCATTCACCTGATCTCTAAGCTAACCAATTTATTTCACTAAACTGGCAGAAAGTGCTGCATTGGTATTTGCTGCATTCATTTTCTGTCTGTTTAGTAAGCTGAAGCAGCTTGCTGGGGCATCAAACAAGTTCCAGAGCCAGCATGAGGAGGAGGGAGGAAGGAAGGTTGTTTCTTCTCTGTATCAGCAGGATTTTAGGATTGTCCTCTGGGGAAATCAAGCTTTTAAACACTGTTATGTCACAGTACTTGGAGTTATCACTTTGGCCATGCCAGAGCTATTGTTCTGACCAAAATACAGGGATCTCTAAGATTCTCTAAGAATAAATGACAAGACTTTCACAAATACAGTTGGGGTTTTTTTCAGAGTGGAATAAATTACACAGAGACATGCACCAGCCTGGCAGTTGATTAAGATTGTGAAGAAGACAAAGAGCAAGAAACCACACTTTCCTCTCCTAACCAGCACTGTTATGGCTGCAACTCCCCTGACATATATGCCATTTTATCTACAAAAGAGATATTCTGTTCTATACTTATCTTGTTCAGAAAGTTGTATCAGTTTATCAGCTTTTTGTACCAGTGTAAACTTAGCTTCCAATGGAAGTGTCTGACAGTCCAGCTCTATCACAAGCCCTTTCTAGAGAGGATATGGTCATAACAGAAACCTTTTGGCTTTTGATTACAAAGAAAGCCTATATTTCAGTGGATGTCCTGCCATGAAGCTGCACAGCTGCTATTTTTGCTTCTTCAGTCACCACCTTTCCAAACAAACAAAAAAAAAAATTCTCTATGTGCTGTGAACAATAAAAAAAAAATCTATTCAAAATTACTCTGCTGCACTTGTGTCCTTTTATTTCTTTGCCAACAATATGGGAGTTCACTCTAAAATTCCCAACATTTTGCAGTTGCTTGAGAGCCAGGACAGCTCTCAAGCCAGGTCTAAATTATAAAATGTTGTTGACAAAGCTGCTTCAGTCACAAGCATGAAAAAAATCACACCCTTAATTGATACAGATATGCGAGCAACACCCTCTGTATACATGCAAGAATCCCTTTGCTGGCATGGCTTATGCCACTCAAAAAGGTAGTTGAAGAAAAAAGGCTCCTTTTGCCAATATATATTTTTCCTCTGGTTCAAATCAATGTAATGGACCAGTGATTCCCAAATTTTCTGTAACAATCCTTGCCTGACAAAATGGGCCATGTCTCACACCTCTCTGCAATCAGGTTGCTTCCCTCAAACTGAGCTTTAGTTCCACCTTGTGTCCCTCTTCCTATCACTGAGGCACATTTTCTCTGCCCCCACTGTTTCCCTCCCACCTCATATGTTCCCTCCTCTTTATGGGACCATTTCTGTCTAGAGAAACAGACTCTGTCAAAATGAAAACAAAATTAAATCAAGGAAATACTTTCCATTTTACCCTTTAGTTTCATCATTCTCACCACTGACAGTCACCAAATCTCAGGGTAGTTGAGTTTGATAAGGATCTCTGAGGGTCAGGCAGTCCACCCCATGGTCAAAGCAGAGCCAGCTGGAGCAGGTTAGTTAGGACCTTGTCCAGTCAGGTTTGGAGTATTTTCAAAGATGGAGACAAAGAGGAAATTCATGCTAGAACCTGTATCATTTAAACTATTCTCCTGTGGAAAACATCTCAAAGTCTGCATAGACTCCATCAGGTTTTCCTCATTTAGTTACCATAACTGGCAGAGAGGCAGTTAAAGATAGAGCAGACAGTTAAAACTCAAGCATCATTTGGGAGGCTAAAGTTGATTAATTTTGTATAGTTTCTCTATATCTTAATTATTTTTGAGAAACTGGAAGACAGTATCCTCCGTTTCTTTGTATTGAAGTTGCTACCTGACCCCTAATAACTCTGAATCTTCTGATATTTCAGGGTAAATGAATGTGTCCAGCAGGAGGAGATGACTCTTGTTTTGATATATAGAATAATGTATTTCTACAGAATAGATAGAGGTTATTCCTATTTTATATGTTAGATTGAAAAATATACCTATGTATATTTACAAGTACAAGGAAAATGAAATGCACAGAGTTGTCTCTGGGTTGTAGACATGCTCATCCCCTCCTCCTCTCTTCAACTTATGCTCAATGAGATATTTTGCCATATACACCCTTAGACACTTTAGTTCGTTTAACTGAATATTTAATCTAGCAGAATGGAATCCTCCTACACTATATGGCATGCTTGGATGGATCTATTGCTAACTGGACAGGTGCAAGGATGAATTATAATACAGCATTATGTTAGGAAATGCTGCCTCCACATATAACTTTCAGAAGGAAGCTCTGGCCTAAGAAGTTGCTTCATTTACTTTGGAGCTTTACACAGTACTTCACTGATGTCTATTGAGGTACATTACTAAAAAAAGAAAAAAAAGAAAAATATTAAATGAAAACTGTGTTCTGCAGAGCTAATCATACAGGAAAAATATTGTGTTTTGTTATCTGAATCTATGTCTTCAATCTTAGAAAAAGATGGATAGAAAATTTAATTTAACAATAATAATATCTTAATATTTATATGAGGAATTAACTGAGTTACTACAACCCAAACCCTAACATTAGAAACATTATTTGAGAAAGAAAAATGTGCTTGATTTCTTCTCCAATATTAATTGAATTATGTGAAAACATTGTTCTGCCTCTCTCCTATTAATGCCAAAATATTGTAGTAAATAAGTGAGAGCATATCTTTAATAGATAGGAGATTTTTTTCAAAAGACCACAAAGGTCTGTGCATATGATGAAATTTCTATTCTTGAAAATCAGCTCTATCAGACCTGAAACAGAGCAAGCACTTAACACATACAAAAGGATGCCTCTAAGTGAAGAAAAAGATTGCATCCAATTGAAATTTCAGGGAATGTAAGTATGGAGAATGCAATCTCCCAGTCAGAAATTGATTAAGATACCACTCTTTAACCTGGGAGATCTTTAGTTTTTGCAAGTGGACAGGACCAAGTTAGCATTTCATTCAAGAAATGCTGCATTGACAACAGTACAGCCTTCTCAACAAGGAGCAACAGCCATACAGAGGAAACATGCAGCTGAAATCCTGATACCACACAAGTTCAAGTTCTGTATTCTCAATCTATCTCTACAGCCCTTTCTTTCCTTGAAACATTAAATTTAGAAAGAAATCTTGTAAGACGAGAATAGAAAATATCTAAATACAGAACAAATCTATGTCTACAAGATTCCAGAAAAAAAGCATGAGTTTCCTATGCAGACTGCATTAATAATTATTAAATGGCAACAGCATCTTTATGTTAACAATATTTTTCTCTGCCTGTCAATTACTGATACTCTGATAGTCTATTTTTTTTTTTAATTTAAATTCTCAATAGCAGCTGAAAAGTGCAAATTTCAGCTGAAGAAAATGGCAAAATACATTCAACATTACTTGAGACATATTCTGGAGTCGAAGTCTCAAGTCTGGTTTGCCATTAGGGTCATACCATAGTGATCCAAAAAGATCCTTAATTCACACCAGAAGCTTTGGCCTCCAAGGCTACGTATACATAGTGTTCTCTACCTCCATTTAAAAATGGTAAGACATAAAAAAAGCCATGGTTTTGGCTTTAGTGTCGCAGCAATGTTGTTGCTAACACATCACCAAACTACTTCCTGCAAGCATGAAGACACTGCAAAACCAGCCTTAGGGCCGCTGTTTCTCCAGGAGCACCAGGGGACTGCCACAGAGGTCACAGTCCAGGGCACGTTCATGTGTTCTCTGTACCCTCTTTATACCTTTTGTGAAAGATGGGCACTCATTTAGCAAAAAGACATGCCAGCAGTAGATGAATGCAAACTGTGCTGCCTTCCAATAATTTTAATGCTCCATCATGATTGAATGAGACATTTGGTGGACTGCAAAGTATACAGCACTGCCCTACAGTTAAGCCTTAACTAGTTAAGGCAGCACAGAGCCTCCCTGGAACAATATGCTTGTATTTCTTAGAAATGCAGATGTGCTTTTATAGAAATATGAACTAGAATAACTAGTTATTATATGCAAGGTAAAGGTGGGAGGAACTGGGGCATGAAATCCTCAACAGACAGCACATGATTTTTTTCTTTGGGGTGGTGTTTGAAATATAACTACTCCCTGAAGAACAGCAACAGTCTAGATACAGTAGTAAAAGTGCCAGGAAGGGCTGTACCCTATAAAACACAAGAGGAGTGTATGCAACCGGAAGGAAAAAAAGGATTAAAATTGCTCATGTTTTACTGTTTCCTGCCTCTGCCACCGATGATGCTCTGTGAGATCTATAGTGATGCACTTCACTCCCTACCCAAACTGCAAATATCTGTGCCATAAAGGTACTATGTGTTTTGACTATCTGCAAAAACATTTTGATCTCCAGATTAAAAAGACATAAAAACACCTGAATCTCAAGGCTGAATGCAGATGAAGGACTGGGATGAAAAAATCCAAAATGCAAAGACTGTCTTGGCTAATTATGGGTTGGTCTCCTGCAGCCAATTGGCTGTGGTGACATGGCCCTGCTTCAGAGAGGAAGCAGTGCATAAAAAATGTTGACTAATAATGTTATGGCATTAAGTGGTAACACAATCTTACAGCAAAATATTGTATTAAGTTTCTATATTGGAATTTGAAGTCTATGGGTATGCAGAATAGAACAATTTCAAATGAACAGCAGAGTTTGTCCTAAGTAGTCACTTCAGTTAAAAAATGAATGGGTTTGAAGGCATGTGGTGGAGAATAGTTAAAAATTACTGGAGTACTCTTCAGATTATTGAAGCAATCTAGGAAATCTAAATTGGTCTGTGGTGCCCGTGCCCAGAGCACCCTATTCACTTCCAAAATGAAGTGCTCTTATTAAAAAAAAAAAAAAAAAGTAAAAAAAAAAGTGAAGCATTGCATTTGGAAAGGATGGAGCACTTCAGTTTCTATTTTACTTTTTTTCTTAGCAAATATTTCTTTTTGGAAGCAAATTGAAAAGCATTTTGCCACTGTAGGCAAACTCACAAATTATTTAAAAATTAAGTCCTATTTAAAACAAAAGGAGAATAATTAAAATAACACTAACAGCTTCCTGCCTTGAAACACAGTGAAAGTGAAATAGAGAAAAAAGTAGGTGAAACAAGAAAAAATCCATACCTTCAAGGGAGCAAAAAGAATCGTAGGGACATCTCTGACCTGGTCTGTCTGCTTTGCAGAGATCCACAAATCAATACATTGCTGGAGCAATAGGGTGGTCTAGGGAATAGACCAGAGTGACCCTGTCTCCTCACCTTTGGCTGCACGAACTTCCTTCACATCACAGAAAAATGCCTCTCCTCCTTCCTGGTTGTGTCTCAGTGACTGCTCCCTTAACAGCTGCACTTGCTCAGGACTCCTTAACAACTCTTTCCGTATGGATTTTTCTTTCTTTGGTGAGAGACATCTTGCACGGGCTGATTCTAAAGATGATGTTGTGATTTAGTCAGGGTTAAAGCTCCAGATCGTCAGTGTGTAGGACTAGGGGGATTTCAGCTTTCGTTTAACATGAGAGAGTGTTTTCTAGCCCCTATAGATGGTGATAAAAACTTGGAAATGTGTCCCTAGAAAACTATAGACTCCAAATCCCAGCAGGCAAATAGAAAGATCTCCCCTTTCTCACCACTCCACATGCAAGCCAACTTATTTTTAAAGTTCAGTATTTAGAAACCATCTTTGCAAGTGTGGAACATTCGGGTCTGGCAATCTCCCTTTGCTCTGCCTCCCTCCTGGTATGGAACCTTTCCTCACCAGCTAAGATTAAACCAAGAACCAGGACAGGGGCTCTGGGTAGCCTGAAGCCAGCTCGGAGTGAGATGAGCCTGGAGCAGTGAGTTTGGGCTCCCTGAGCTCTGAGGCAGAGGCGTTGCCCCTCCTGGAGCGAGTGGCGAGGGTGAAGTTGCAGGCTGGCAGCCTGCCGCCACTCTGGGAGAAATCCAGGCAGGGTTTATGTCTGTGGGACCGAGGAATGCAGCGGGCCCCGCTCTGAGGAAAGAAGGAGAGTCAGCTTTGCTGCCAACAGAATTAGGGCTCTCTTCCAGCATTCAGAAACGTACATACTTTTATATATTTGCCACATGGCTTTGCTGCGCAGCAGCACATGTGTTGTGGCTGCGCAGCGCTGAGTGAAAAGAGCACCCAAATCAGGGAGTGTTGTGGGTGGGGAGGTGGCACTGGGTGGTACTGGGCAGATGGATGGATGGTGGTACCTGAGGTTGGGGAAGAAAGCACAAAACACTCATCTTCTGACAATCAAAGAAAAGGTTTACACCTGACTGACTTCATGCAGGAGTAGGAGACCCATTACCAGCACTGATTAAAGATCTGAAGGAAGATCCAGACCTTATTTTCTTTCCCTGATTTTATTATTGTCAATGTCTGCCCTGGTGGTGCTGTCTGTAGTACAAAAGTCTTCATGGAGACCAGACCACATTGAACCAGGCAACAAAACCATAAGAAACAATCATTAAGACCTTACATCAAAATCTGACAAGAGGGGCAAAGGGTAGAAGGAATGCAACATTTTAATTCCAGTCTCAGGTTCTCAAAGTCCCACACTGGTAGCTTAACTATAAAAGACATCTGTCCCCTTATGGCTTAAGCTAAGAGGGGGGCAACAATTGAAAAATCAGGCCCTGTTTTCCTACTGTTCTTCTGAAAACAGGCCACAACATAATTTCCAGCATACATTTGTGCTTATGAGGAAAAATTCTATAAAAGTGGGCATTCTTGACAAACTTGCCTATGCTTTGCCTGCTGGAAAACACGGCAATTTAAGGAGAGTCAGCTCCAAATGCAAAAGATGGTTTTCTTTGCCTTGACCACAGTCAGTATTTGCTCAGCAGAGAAGCAGGTGACACAAGACAATCTGCATGCAGATAAAGGCTGATGGAAAGCTTGTTTGTGCTCAGCACACTAGAGAAGTTGTTCGGGAACAGTTACGTAAAGATTAGCCCTGTAACGCTGCCAAATACTTTGTGTTATTATGTGCTGTGTTTGTGCCAGGCAGCCCCACATGTCAGAGCTGCCTCACAGGGCAGTTTTAACATGCACACCCACATTTTCAGAGTGCTCGGAAGAATAAAAAGCCACGGAGGAACCAACTCTGACCTCATTCGCATGGCTGCCACCGCCGATTCCCGTCAGCTTGCCTGAGTGCAACCAGTGCAGAGCCGGAAAGGCACATCTACTGCATTTTGGAGATGGCTGTCCTCGCCTCCCCTCCTCCTCCTGACCCATCATGTTTCCTCAGAGAATCCCAGCTGCATGGATAAAAAAAAGTAGCAAGTCAACCATGTGGGAGCATACAAATTTAATGTTGGCTAAAGATGAAGGCTGTCTAAATAACACAATGGTTGGAGTTATGCAGGTCATAAGACTAGGGAGTAAGGAGCTCACGGTGTTTCTTTTCTTTTCTCCTTTGCTCAGTTTTCTTCACAAAAGTTCATTAAACAATGATTCTTTCCCCTTTAAAAATTTATGAATAAATGATGTGTTCAGGAAAATGAGAGAGCAAAAATCCCTGGCCATAGCCAGGCTCAACACAGTCCAGCACTCTGCAGCATTCCCCACATGCCTTCCTCTCACAGCATACTTCCAGTCTGTCCCAAAACACTACTCCCCATGATATCTATCACCTCACAGATGCAGAGGCTTACCAACAATGCGTACAGGTATATGTGTGAGATACACCTGCCCTGGCACGGAGGGGATGTGGAGCCAAAGACCTAGGGGAAAACATTGTTTCATTAGTGCAGCAAACTTTTGATCTGCATTATGCAGGTCTCAGTTACAAGGTTGCCACAGCCATAAAGAAAAATCAGAATCTGTCTGAAAATAAAAAGGTCTATTTATTTCAACTATTATCAAAAGTGGCACCATCCTCTCCCAAGTCCTGGATATAGATACATCAGTGTAGCTTGCCTGATAAGAAAGGAGCAATAAATAACCAACAATAATGACAAGTTTTTATACATCCCTTTTTATAAGCAGTACTTTACAAATTAGAAAACTAATCTTAATTACTACTTATATTCTGTATCTCCATATAATCACTTTCTCTTTTTAAAATTTTGTTTTAATTTTAAATATATTTGCTGCATTTATTTCTTTCTAGACCTTCTTTCTATTTTATTATTTTTTCTTTTCCCTCCTCCTTATTCTCACTTAGCTTCAGTTTTGGACTTTTTCTAGTTTAAGTATCTCTCCAGTTTTTATAATATTCTACCTCTTTTCATTACTTTGCATTTCTGTGTCCACCCCTTTCTATTCTTTCTATTCTTTGCCTTTTCCTCTTTATCTCTTCCTCTTTATCCACTTGTCTTCTCTCTTAATCCCCTGTGATGGTGATTCTTTTCCTTCCCAGCTCAGTTCTCATTCTTCTTCTGACACCCTGTTCCTTACTGTGATCATTTCACAAGCCCCTTTCCTTTTGTCTTCCTCTGTTGTTATTATTCTTATTTATATAATTTACTACAACAGTGCCCTAATCTTGACTGTGTTTTCACCAGCATCACCATCAGCCTTCTCAGTGTTCTGTTGAAACAGTCGGAGGCATTCCCAGTCTCAAACATCTCTTTCTCAGCTCTTATTTTCACATCTGTGGATAGGGCCTGGATGGTAATAGGAATGTTAGGATTAGCTTTTCCTTTCAGTATGTTGGGAGAATAGGTTTTGGCTCCATGGCAGTCTGTCCTAGAGTCTACAAGGAAGGGGCCACACCGTGACATGGTCTCCAGGAAAAAAATCCAACTCATTTATTTCAAAGTACCTGCCAGGAGTTCCAAAGGACACAAACTCCTTCTGCAGCTCCAACTCTTCCATGGTCAGTTGTCAGATAATTATAGACAGAAAACAAGAAGACTCCAGGCTGTCTTCACAGGCTGGGTGCTGTCATCAGCAGTACTCTTCTCTAGGATTGCCCTTGAGATAAAGATCATAAGTGCAGATATGTGGGCACAGCTGGCACAGCAGACTGCTCAATAAGGATAATCCAGCTAGAACAGGAGACAGAACAACTGAGAGCACCTCACAGATGGAAAGTGAGACATTTTCCTGGTGCTTTTGGAGGGGTAATCTGATAAAAATTAAGTTAAAAAAAATAATAAAAAAAAAGACCAACCAACCAAAAAAAACCCCACAGAAAGCCCCAAACAAAACACTGTGGAGCTTTCTGGGTTGCAGCGGGAGTACTTCAGGCTGCTTCTTCCCTGTTGTAAGGTACAATTTCATGCAAGACCCTGACTCACTGAATTGTGTTTTTAGGAGAATTTTTTTTTTCCCCTGGTTTTCTATGTCTTTGAGAAACTGAGCCTCGGTGTTTTGCTGGACAGGTAAGGTATCCAGGACTTCAACATAAGAGACAGCACCTGTTTTTTTTCTAGAAGGATGAAATGTAGATGATGACTAGTTGTACCACCACCAAAGGGACTGGGACAGGTTGAAACTCCTTTACTTTGACAGACTGCATTTTATGCCAAAATGAAGAGAGGTCTTCAATCCAGAGGGCTGTGAAAGTCAGAGGAACAAAATGAAAAAAGGAAGAGGTTTGGAGTGACATAAGAAAAAATGTGTCTGCTAGAACACTGAAACTAGGCATGGAGGGAAGGAAGGAGAGATGCAGAGAGCAGACGGAAATTGAAAGAAATACAGTTGTTTAAAAAAATATTACTTATGGAAAAATAAATCTGAAAGCTGGTCTTGAAGTTACTGTTTTATTCCTCTTCTTTTAATTTCTCTTTTTTTCATCTTTCCTTTTTGAAGGCAAGTGGAACATAAGACATCAATGAGAGCTTATCTGGTCTCTGGCCACGTGCATGGTTATGATCTGGTCAGAACTTTTTGGCCAGAAGAGCTAAAAACACTGACATATTTAATCCAACTTTTTTGTTTTCAGTCTTTCACAGTATCTTTCACAGGCTTGTTTCATCTTCAGATGCACTTCATATTGACTTCATGTGGCTGCTTCCACATGCTTCTGTCTTTTTTGTATCAAATGATTGCTATTTATAGACTTTCCACACATATATGGGAGGATAAATGAGAGGCTTCAGCCAAAGCTACACTCTCTGGCCAGCAGCAAATAAAGTTTTTTCATATAATAATTCTCTTCCTGTTCTGTGTAGTGTGTGTGACCTTTACCCAGGAATTTTGGAGGTCACTAAACATCCTGGGGAGCAGATCCACAGTCATCCTATAGATCCGAACAATGGGAAAATTGGCTTGTTTGTTTGGGGTGAATTTTTTTTTTATACTAATAAAACAAAGTTTAATATCACTAGCAGGGAAATGTATTCATGCTGTGCATCCTTAGATGTATGAAAGTGGGTTTTTTTGTCAAGTGGTTTTTTTTTACTATTTTTTTACTATTTTGGAAAGAGAAAGAAATAAAAAGAATGCAACTTATGCTTGAAATGTTTGTACATTTTTAAACATAAACCCCCAACTTGCTCATATCCCTATAAACCTATATCTCAAATTATTAAGTTAGCATACAACATTAAAAGAAGTACAGTTATTACTGCACCCAGGTAATAGTGATGGATGGGGAAAGAGGAGGTAAATTCAAGGAGAAAGACTATTATTTACAGGTACTCTAATTCTGACATAAAAATGGAGATTTTTTTCTGTTAAATGGTAATGTGCACAAAATCATAGCCAGGTCTAAACACCTTAGTCATGGCAGGGGGTTAAAAAAGAGAATATTTGAGAATAATGTGAATTAAAAAGGCAAGTTAGTTTAAATTTCTGTTTGGTAGGGCCTGAGGCCTACAACTCCAATGGGAATACACTGTAGCTGGAGGGCTGATGAATGCCCCTAATGAAGTTGGACAACCTGGAATACATGCATAAAATGATTTTAAATATTGATATGATGTCATTGTGTGACTGAAGATATTGAAATGTTAATTTTCAGAGCTAGACAGGTTGCATCTAATTTATTACAGGGAGGGGGAATGATTATTTACACTTTTTAATGTAGCAATAAAACAATTATGGGACTTAAGGACAGAGAAAGGGTTCATGTTTCTTGGAGAGCAAAAATGCATGTTGCGATGGAAATGACTTAGAGGAGCTTTTACCAGCAGATGTTAAGAAATATGCTTTTCTCTTTTTTTTTCTTCCTGATAACTGAGGTAATACATTCATAAACTATGTAAAGTAAAATGGCCATTTGACCAACGGTAATTATAATTAACCTGCTCTCTGTCTAGAAGAAAGAACAGCTTAAGTATATCACAGGGGACAACTAACTCTCCCATATATTCTGGATGTGTCTATTATAACATTTCTATGACATTGCCTGGTTTTCAGAAAAATTCTTGCCGTGAAGAAGAGGAGACGTGGTGTTATAATGGTACGTTCAGTTCATTGTGATATGAAAGTTTTTACGGGGAATGCCTGAGGGCATCTGTCTGCCTCGTGTGTTGAGTATTACAGCTGTATAACACACAGAGGTGGAAGTGTATTAAAGGCAGAGCCATTGCAGTCTGCTGGAGGTTGCTGGTGCTAAGGTCCAATCCTGATGATCTCCAAACCAACCCAAAAAAAACTCTTTGCAAAAACTACCTAGGCTATATCCTTCACTCATTCCTTTGTTCCCAGCTGATATTTCCACTTGTAAAGAAAAATAACTTGGGTTTCTTTAAACTCTAGTGCAAACCAGACTATCTCCCTTATACATAAAGTCATTTGGGGAGTATTTTCTGTTTCTCAAAGCATAAGTTTGGCGTGATCTGCACTTCTGATATGTGCTAGCAAGCAGGAATGAAAACTTGCTCATCTCTCTGATGCCATACCCACCTTTTACATCAGCAGTTTAAAATAATTTAGCATAGTTAGGCACATGCCTAGCTCAAAACATCTCACTGAGTCTGTATCTCTTCACAAAGATGGGCTTTTATGATGATTACAGACACTGTAGCATCAAATGGGTCCTTTGAAGGAGCTCTACACTGTGGTCTCATATTCCACTAACCCATCACAGGCACTAGAAATACAGCTGATGACATGGGCAGGTTTTTTCTGTGTCCAGCCTTGAGGTAAGCTTCAGAAAGGCCAAAATGCTTTCATGAATGCAATGGCAAGAGAAGACACCTTCCCCTGAACACACTTCCTCTTCCTGCAGCATATATACCAACGATGACTGCATGGGCAAATTATGAGGATGGAGGAAAACCTTGAAGCCTGGACCCAGTAATCAAATATAAAAAGAACTAGAAAATATAGAGGGAATGGAGGTGTGGCTGAGAATAAAGGGCATGTGAGAAATTTACATTTTTAGGGTATAATATAGGTGATTGAGGGGGGCTTGACAGAGATGTGTAAGGTCAAAAACTTCCCAGTGCAGGCAGAGATTACTCCTCTTCCCACATTATCAGAGGGAAACAGCACTCAGTGAAGTGAGAAAGAACCACATTTACAATAGACAAAGCCATTATTCCCCAGAGCACAAAATTGGCTAAATTTTCAGCTTCAACATGATAAGAGACCAAAAAAACTAACAGATTTGAAAAGATTAGATAAACTTGTAGAGCATAGCTTCCTAAGTCTGGATATAACCTCTGATTCAGGAAATTGCTAAAGTATTGATTTTCAGTAAAAAAAAATCACTTTATACGTCTCCTGTTTCCTCTTGTTTTCCCCTAACCATCCATTCCTGTTAATGCCAGACAGAAAACAGTGCTAGAGAGGCTTCCCAAGCACATACAACCTCCCGACGTGTATCAGTATATCTCTACCAGCTGGTCACTAAAAAGTGAGGTGATTCTTGGCATTCACAACACATTTCATCCAAATGGGAGCAACTGTCAATAGGGAGTGTGTATCAATAGAGGAGAGAGAGAGAGGGACACTAAGAGCACAGAGACAGTGAAGTGTCTCTACAGGCTCACTCCTGGTGCACGGGCATGTGAACCTCCATGTGCTCATTCACAGCTTGGCTTAATCCCTGGTCCTTGTTCATGCATCCTCATCTTCCCTGAATAGCCATATTTCACACCACATTTCAGCAACTATTTTATTCTTGGTTATGGATCACATCTGATACAGTTATCTAAAACTAATTTCAATTAAGGAATGGATCAGATCTCATGATAATTCCAGCTACTCTCTTTTCTGAAGTGACTGCCCTGGAAGGAGCACTGGTTGGTTCTCAATTTGGTAATCAAATAACCAAACTCTGTGATTAGACTACATCAAATTAGTTGCCATTCACCAGCTGACACCCTCAACTAATGCCTCCTGCCACTAATTGACTTTATTTCCACTTCCTCTAATGCAGCTACCTGTTTTCAAGCTGTTAACTGGATTTACATGTTTTTCAGCTTGGTCTTTCTGATAAATATCCTGCATCCCTCCTGCTCTTCCCCTATCCCTACAAGCATCAGTCCCCTCTTCTTCCACCCTCTTTTCTCTTTTGTCTTACTTCATCACTTCAATAAAGATGCAGCATTGTTACAGCCACAATACAATGAAATATTAAATGAAAATTAAGTATGAAAAAGTAGGTGAGTTTTACCTTTGAGTAGAAAGGTGTCCCCAAGTCAAAAAAAAATATAGCCTGGGCTGAGTGATAGGTCAGAACTCACCCTTTGACTGCAGGGAGCTTCCTAAACCTCACCACTCAGGCCTGATGGGTGGAGCCTGGACAGTAACAGGGAGCAGCGCCTGAGTTCTGCACATCCTAAATTCAGCCCTGTTTGACATGGCTGCTCGGAATTACTGCCTCTTGTGTGCCTGCCCCTTGCAGGTGCCCGGAGCAGAGGTAAGAAAACACAGAGAAGGAAACAGCTGGGACGGAGCACTCCTGCCCACAGAGTGCCAGGGACCTTTTCTCTCTAGGAATGCCTAATGTGCTACAGCTATGCCCAGGAACCACAGAACACACTCCAGGTTTTCTGTCACAAGCCAGACCAACCCCCAGGCAGCTGGAAATGTGTGCTGAGAGTGCTCCACTCCCCTCCAAGTTGTGCTGAGTAACGAAACAGCCTTGCCCTCTCTGCTTCTGAGTGACAGATTGGCTACACACACCGGCTGCATCAGGCTGTCCCCTGAATATGACTTGAGACTTTTTAGGTTATGGAGTATCTCTCACTATTCAGAGAAGGTTTGACTAGAAAATATACATTGCTATGAAAAACAACTGTACATTAGCATTTTTCACTGTTTATAGGGGATACAAAGAAATTTCAAGAGCACTGCAGCAACGACAGCTTTTCCTGGGAAGAACATAATCAGGGAGAGAAAACCTTTTTTTTTTTTTTTTTTAAATAGAGCTTTGAAATCCTCCTAAATATCAACATTATTTTAAAATGTTGTAGCATTTCTAGAAGAGAAATGTGATCTTAGCTGTCTAAAATTGCATTCATGAAGCAGAAAAGTAGTATTGTTTTGATGCTCTTAAAACTGAAGAAATAAACTTTAATTCATTTGTTCAGATAAAAGAAAGTTTGAGTACAATATAATTTAGAGTAAATGGAAATGTGTTTTTCAGTTCACATGTAATTCTTTAACACTTTTGTACTGTAACATGTACAGTTCCAAATTCATGTAATGTATTTTGCTTCTCCTTTTACAAAACAAGAGAAAAGCTTTCTACAGTATGAGTCAAAGCAAAATTCTCATTCCTAAGCTTCCTAAAGCATTGTGTTCACTTAGTTGGTCTTTTTTATGTGTATAAAAGTCACTTTTTATTTCTTTCCTGCTAACCAGTAAACATCATTAGGAATGATGGACAATAGGATTTGACTGAAGAGCCACAAAATTTTTAGAACACATTTATTTGCAAGGCTGATTTAAAAATCACATAGAATTATATATATTGCAGTATATTGTCTAGGCCACCTTAGAAGAAATCATCGATACAACTGAGTAAACCAGCATTGGCCTTGATGGAATAGCATTGGCGCAAAAGAAATAATGCAGTAATGTATTCCCAAGAATTGAGAGCTAATAGAAAGCAGCATAATGGATAATACCCTGGATGAATATCCTTATTCTCAAACACATCACTTCATTTCACGTCAGGATGCAGACAAGCTCAGAAGAGAACTTGTGAGAGGAAAGGGGGAGGATGAGGGCCAAGGGTTTCTCCATGAACAGATGAATCTGATCCACCAACAAAGCCTAAGTGCAAGGCACAGATTCACCAACACCAGGTAAGAATTTTAAGAAACCCTCTAAAGCTAATGAGTTTCCCAGCACTCCAGATCTGCTCTTGGGTTTTCTTCCCTCCAGACAGCTCCCTTCTCATCATGAGCAGGAAAGGCCCGTGATGGTAAATGTCTGAGGGCAGTAACCCTAAAGACAGATTGGAACTGATTCAAACAACTGTTATTCAGTCCTGAGAGAATTGTCTGGATTTTGATAATTTAGCAAAAGAATGTCTGGGGGGACTTCCAATCCCATTCATTATACTCACTTGTGTTGCTGTTGTGCAGCAGTCCCACTATGCTGTAAATTCACAGGAGACCAGCAGCTCCTATTCCAGAGCTTTCAGCAATGCTCATGGTCAAGAAATGCAAAATTACACTGAAAGAGAGAAGGGTAGGATTCATGGTCTCTGTAAGTTCCTATAATTTGCTTAGTGATTGCTTCTCAACATCTGTTCTGTAAAAGACTCAGACTTCTGACTCAGCAACTTCAGAAACTTAATTTGAAATTGTCACTCATTTACCACTCTTTCGCCAAAATGATTTCTGTGTGTATGTATGTGCATGTGAGTGCAGTGAGTGACAATTCCTGTGTACTTGCCATGATGTGGATTTTTTTTGCGTTGTAGGACTCATGTCTGCATCTCTATTGTCCTGCATCTTCAGGCAAGCGTTTATATCACTGGGATGCAGATGCTAAACAGCACTATTGCTATCAGGCACTGTCTCACACCCATGCTGAACTCACCTAAATGACTACATAAGATGCACAACAAAGGACAATCAGCCCCCAGGTTTCTGGGCAAAGTACATGCCTCTCGGTTCTGCCATTGATTTGTCAGGAGATGTATACTCAAGTAGATGGCTTAGAAGAGGATCCTTTAGGAAGAGTGTGGTCAGATTGACCTCACTTTCACTAAGCTGACAGCCTTGTGAAGAAAGTTAAACTGAATATCAAAATCATCAGCAAAAACCTCCTCTTTCTTTGATTGTACAGTTTAAGAGGAGCCATTCGAGCTCAATTTATTCTCTACACAGGAACTTCATTGATTATCTCAGACATTCATGCAGGAAGGAAGATGAGATAAGAAAGTTCTTTTTTTTTTTTTTTAAGTGATTGCAAGATGGAGAAAACTGCTTTGTGAGTGTAATATATACCATAAAGTTCCCTTTGTATAATCTGCTACTGAAAAGTGAGAAGAGTTTACCTTTTCTGAACAAAAGAGATATTAGGGATGGGCTGATGATTACCAAGGGCAGAGAGATATGAATACTACAATTAGGGTATATATTCAGATATAAGATTAGCATACAAAAAAAAAGTTTTCCTGGGAAAGATTTTGTGGAGGTTCTGCTATTTTCTTGCCTTGTCAATCACTAGCAGTGGGAAGAGAGACTGATCACTATTCTTTCTTTTTTTTTTTTTCCCCCGAAGGATATTCTGGTTTTATCTTAAGCTATCAACCATAATAGGGATTTCCACTGACTTTGAGAGGGAATCAGTCCTGATTCTAGAGTGCTGCCATGAATGGAGATGGGTATTCAGGTATGATCTACCAAAGTCAAATGAACACCAGTCCCACTCTGGAAGGAACTTGAGCTCTAGGAGCACACGGAGGCACTGCAGCTCTCACTGCAGCTTCCCTCACTGGTAGGTTACTGGAAAGGATAAGGAAGCACCATGTGTTTTTTATCTGAACTTTGGTGGTTGTGCTGTGAATTTAAAGGATTAAATGAACATACTCTAAGAGGAGGGTCTGTGCTCTCAAGGCAGTTGCTCAAACGCAGGTATTCCCTTAGCAGAAATCACCACACTCCCCAAGGAGTCAAAGCATGCACTTTCACATCAGGACAGTTCCTGTGCATTGACTGATGCAGAAATTTACAGTTTGTGTATTTCTTCGGTCCATTTACAGAGTAACAAAAACTTCTTCAAAGACAGCCTCTTATGCAGGCAAGCTTTTCTGGTCAGACACTTAAAAATTCTGTTTCAGCTGAGGACACCTAAATATTGTGTGGAGAGAAACTCGAGTGGACAACAAGGCTCAGTCAAAATGTCTTAGTGCTCTTTTGATCTCAGGATTGCTGTGTGTCAGTCTAGTCCTCTGGTACAAGCCAAAGTGACATGTATCAGTCATGAGTGGCACTAAAATGATGCTACAATTTGTGCTTTTATTCATAACACCTCTGCTGACAGCAGCTGAAGCCTGGCATGGGGGCCCCTGGAATGGCTGCACCAAAAGTACAGCAACACCTCAGCCCTCCATTACTAACTTTAAGTTTCCTTTGGAAAATATCTGAAAAGATACTAATCTCACCCATATCTTAAAACAAAGAGTAGTATCCGTAATGCCACTGCTAGACAATCATGAAATAAACCAGTAGAAACATTTTTACTTCACAGAACATTTCAGCAGGGTCAGAACAGAGCTGGATGCGGCTGCTTCAGGAATTCTGAGCTGCAAAAGCAAGGGGAAGCATGTCTCAGAGAGGAACTAAGCAGATCAGCATGGGTACACCACCCCCTCCATACCTGTTTAGACTGGTGTTAGATTTTGAAGTATAGAAGCAAGAGACTTCTGAATTCTAATATACTCTCTTACATGAATCCTTTTGGCCTTGGGCAAATTTCCTAACTTTTTTTTGACTCCTATTGTTTACCTTCACAAATGCAAATAAAACTATACCACCTATGTCATATTAGTGTTGAGTGTTTGTACACTACTACTGATTTTATCCACAGATTTATGCAGAAGCAATAACTCCCAGAAAGAGCTTGCTGGATCATGACACACCTTTTGAAAGCTCAGTACAAGGTAGAATATTTACATTTTGCATTTCTCTGACACATGTATGCAGGTATGCTTTCTAATATTTATTTTCTCCCAAATGCTCTGAAGCTGACAAATCAGGCATTATTAAATAGACACTTAAAAAAAATTACTCAGCTGCTAAACCAATCACTGTAGGTTGCAGCTCAAAATGAAGTTGGAAATCTGCACCTTTTAATAAAACAATCTGCTTGAGAGCTGATGATATTTGGTTATGGAATTTATCTGTAAATATAATTAAAAATTCAACGAGAGAGTGCTCTGAACTGAGGGGTAAATATTCAGCACGATGCAGAGTGCTCAAGCTACATGATTCCCATTATCGTTAATGGGAGTCCTACAGCTAAATCCCTAAGCATCGCGCTAAAAATTTACCCCCTAGTGTTTGCAGATGGAACAAAAGGATTATTGTACATACCAGCAGAAAATAAAGTTACCACTGACATTTTGACCAGAAAGCTTCCATCGGGATTGATCAGTGAAAGACTTAGCCTACTAATTCCCACACAGACTGTTTCTTTGGGGTTTCTCCCATCTGAAAAGGCATTCTTGATTTTTATTTAATTCACTTCTATTAACTGTTTTTCATGTCCTTATATCTCTCAAATTCTTCTCATTCTGGCTTCCTACCAGAACACTTGTCTCTGCTGCACACCAGGTTTCCTGGCTTCAGTATGCAAAAATTCAGGTCCCTGAACCTTAAACATAATGGACATAAGGACAGAAGAAAAGTACCTATGCCAATGACCTTTCATCTGAGTTAGCTGAATGTGCAAATTTACCCAGCAATAAAATGCTGCCGGGGACTTTGGGGTGATTAAAATCTGGAAGGGGGAGGGGAATTTACACAGGCAACTTTATTTATCGCTTTCACCTTCTGCTCTTGGGTATGGACTGGCTACAAGGCTCTACTCATGAGATGTCCCTGCCCTGGTGAACCTGGTGTCAATTCTTATCCTGCCAGCAGATTATATTATACAAGCATCAATTTATTAGGTGTGTGATCCATACACTGTACAATGTGATCCATTCACTTTCTTAGGGCATTTTGATAATAAATTCTGAAATAATGGAAAAAATGCTTCTACCCCATCTTTGAAAATGTATACATGTATATACACACATACCTATCTATATGAGAGGAAACCTCCCACTCTTTTAATTTCCAGTCTTGATTTCACATATTCTAACTCAAAAATAAGCAAAAGTATTTGTTTATCATTTGTAGATCATGCTGCAATCCTGAGTGTATTTTTATGGGTGAGTTTTAAAGCCCTCAACAACAGGGGTTTATAATGGAAACACTGATAGACTATTATTATAGTGCTGGTCATAAATACAATGCAATTTCATTTTATGTAACATTCTTCATACAAAATATCACAAAATGTTTTACAGTAAGTATCAATTGAAAGCTAAAGCAAGGGGAAAAAGAATTTGAAGGCAAAATTTCATTGACTTTAGCAAGGGGGAGAGAATTCCTTTACAAACTACACAAGTAAAAGTCTAAAATTTCTTCTATCCAAACTTTGTGTAGAAAGCTCTTAGAAGGATGGGAATACATAAAAAAATATTCCTTTCTCTCCAAAATTCAAGATTCCAGCTCCTAGTTTCACTATTTATATATTCGTGAAGCTCCATTACATACCTTGGCAAGGCCCTTCATTAGATAGTCTGCCAGGATCAGACTTAAAGTCCTAAATTGTCATTTATTTCCACAGGGCTAAGGGCACCTGACAGCTTGTAGCCTTATAGCCCCGACCCAAGAAGAGCAGAAGGTGCAAAGCAGCAAAGAATGAAGTCACTTGAATGACTTCCCCTCCCCACTCAAATTTTTAATCACCCCAAAGTCCCCTGCAGCATTTTATTGCTGGGTAAATAATCTAATGAAAAAGTGCCTACATGACACAAGCCGCATGGGCACAGACAGCTATTAAAACTGAAAAGATTTATTTCGTAACAATCTGAGGTAGCACACTTTAACTCTAGGTATAGCAACCCCTCCATTTCTGCTTGCTTCATTTGCATAAGTAATTGACAGCTTGTTAACAGCTCATTAGGAACACTGAAAACCATGTGACAGATACAAACCTAGTGCTAGAGGGGAGAAAATCTGTGAATTACAGTATATTGAAAACTCAATCAGACTCAGAATTACAGGTCAGAACACAAGTTGGTTATTTTATTAGGTTAAAAAAAAATTAAAAGGTTAACATACCATTTTTCGACCTGTATTTTTAAGATAGCAGGCTACAAGGTAATTAATTAAGAATCTGATTTGGAAATGATCTACTCTCTGCTGCAATGGGAAGGTTTAGGAATGATACAATGTTAATATACTAGAACAAATAATAATTGCTGAGAATTTAAAAAGAAAATCAAAAAGTCTTGATGGAGTATTCAATTTTTTGTTTGGGAATATACCTTCCTCAAGAAAGCAAGTAGCTTCCAAACACTGCAATCTAATATTCTGTAACTGAGAAAAATGTGAGGAATAATTTGATTTTAGTCTATAAAAAGAAGATAAGTGTCCTGATTTGCACACTCTTACTATCTGTAAATGTTGATGATTTTTTTTTTAAGGACATTTAAATATAAACAGTGCAAATGACAGTTATATCAGCAAATCTACTTTTTTGGATTAAACACACAACCCCCATAATCTTGCTTTTCTAGCACTGTTAGCAGAAATAGAGTAACGTGTAGAAATAAAATTATCTTCTTGCAAAAACTCTCCCTTTCTTTGAAACTGGATATGGATTCCCTGTAATTAAGTGACATTTGCTGATGAGGACAGAGCTGGCCAACTGCACACTAGTCTGTAGAGGAAACCAGTAAGCCATGTGATTTCAGATGTTCTTTCAAATACTAGTGGTTTATAGTTTCCTCCCTCTTCCCTCTGAAAAAACACTAACAAAATGTGATTAGATCTAAACCTCTGACCATGCGGCCAGACGAGCAGCAATGTTAATGTGTGGGATTATCAAAATCCTCCAGTGCTTGTTCATATGAAGGGTTCCACTGTTTCAGTTCGAGGGGCAACTGCTGAAATATGGATGCATATGTTATTTAGGTAAGTCCCATAAAAAATAAGTTCTGATAGAGTCTCTTACCTGAAATTGTGGCTCTACTTTGGTACAATGAATACAGCCGTATGACTACAGTACTCTGGCTGGTGGGGATAAAATCTTGTGTAGAAATGGTTTAAGAGAGATTAATGAATCCGTGACCTGTGGTACAACGAAAGTCGTGGTTTTAAGTCACTTTTGAAAGCTCCATCTTTAGTCTTCATTACAAGTAATGGCAGTAGGGCTGTTGTGCCCCCTGTGTTAATTACACCAACTCCTGCACTGGTGAAGTTACTCTGTTGTAACTACAGCAATATAAACTTCTAATGCAGACACGCTCCAGTGGTATAAAGAGAGGTTTACACATGGTACAAATGACCCCAGCTGTACACTGAGTTTAGGCAAGGCATGATTCACATACTCTGAAGAAAAATTAGCTCATTTTTTGCCCTTGGGCCCAGATCAACTGAAGCATTTTGCCTAGGGAAAATGTCAGTGCATGACTGGTGAGAAGCAGTGCCAACAGTCAAAGTTCAAGAACACAGACCAAGCCTTCTAACATGGCAAATGAAAGAGATGGTAAACTCACCACAAGTGAGAGTAAGAAATTGGTAAAACTTAAAATTCCAAACCAAAAATCAATTCATTTTACTTATATGTTCTTTTCTTTGACCATAACAGTACAAACAGCAATACAAATGCTGTGTATGACAATAGATCTCATACCTGCGTACTGAACCAAAAGTCTCAAATAAAAGGGCTTATCTTGGGGTTTATCCCATGTCATGCTTCATTCCGGTGTATGGCTTCTCTGACAATATTCTTTGAAGTCTGGGCTTCATTTTGAAGTCCTTTTATTTTACCCTCCTTGATTTTTGCATATGAGAATCCCACTTGGATTTGGTTCCTCTAGGTCAAAGATAAATGTTGGAAATCAGTGACTGCTTTCAAAATGCAGATCAGTTTCCAGTTAGGCTGGACTGAATTGCAGCTGAAATTCTGGGAATATATTCTTTTTTTGTATTAAACACTCAGTCAACCTTTATAAGCAGATGACATGATTAAAATGAAGTTTGAACATTTTCTGTAAATTAATTCTCTGACTTATGACAAGAGCCTTCTGGTTTTCATTAACTTAAGTGCCATTTCCTTAGGACTCTTATTTTTACAGTTTCTAATCTACAGTTCTGTAATGACCTGGTCTCAGGAACCTATTATACTCTATTTCCTTTCCCTCAGTCCTCAAGCGAGGGACATACAGGCTTTTGAAAAAAGGAAAGGGGCTGCCTCACTTTGGCATCCAGCTTATGAGCACGTAAGATATTGAATTTTGTTACTGAGAGTTCATTATGGTGAATCCATAGCTGCAGTCCTCTTGGCTGCTTACAAGACTTCAGGTTTCAGCATCAGTGGTGAAAAGTTTCATCCAGCTTTTAGTACCTCCTTGTATCTTTTAGTGCCTTTCCTTACAGAGGTCATGTAGCCCATCACTTCACACTGCTGCTAACTAAAGATTCATTTCCAGAGTGCCAACCCACCGTAAACAAGCTGCTTTGGCATCCAGATGTCCAAGCACAGTATTGCACTTTAAGGAACAGAAGTTATCTGGAAGCCTCTTTAGGAAGTGTGGGGTAGAGTTTTGGGTTTGCACCTGTGTGACACTATTGTTCTGAGTAAAACTAAATCATTCTTCATCTGTTCATACCAGAAGCTCATACAGAATTTGTAGTATCTTTATACAGCCCTTGCCACAATGGTAAGTACATTTACTCACTAGCTTTCCTCTAGTTTTTCAGATTCTAACTGTGATTGTAGGGTGACCTTAATATACAAGTAATAAATATCAAATTCATTTTATTTTTTCAGCTCTTTCCTATCAATATACATTGTTTACATTTGACTATTGACAGCAAAATTTATTTAAATATATCCGTAAAGTTAATTTCTTCTATCTCTTCTTAAGTAATAAAAACCATATATATAGGCTTCTAAAAGGCAGTCAGGATGACTGTCAAAGACATCTCTTTTTTTACATGGTTGGAATGTGATACTGTGTTTTTTAACTTCAAACTTGCGAGTCCATTCTTCAGGTATCCTACTTCTTTCCAGCTTTATCCATTTCATGCTTTCTCAAATATTCTTCCCATGCAAACAAATAATGTAAATATCTGTAATATGTGCGAGGCCTGGGTGAAATAATGTTCTCTCAAAGCTTGGGAAATAAGACCAGATTTCAGCACTGACCAATGAAATGATAAAAAACCAAATGCACACTTTCTAATAAGATCTGAGCATCCAAATTTGCAGAAGCCACAAGATATATTGCAATGTCAGAAGCCACATTTTGGAGCTGAGCTTTGTTTCAAGGGAGGAGAACTCAATGGTGGAGCAAATTTTGCATGTGTTCTTTCATAAATTATGGCATCATCAGATCAGTTTTACAGAGTGGCACTCTACAGACAGCCCCCATTTAGACTTTGAGCACCTTGCAAAATACAGCCATTCTTTAATGAAATCTGGAATGAAGATGTAACTATAAATACTGTGTTCTAGGAATAAGAATAAATAATTCAAAACAAACTCGAGTTGCTACATCTATATAGGTAATAGACAGCAGACAAGTTTAAATGATAATCAAATCCATAAGTGACATTTTCTCTAGTCTATTACTTTTTTTTCTGCTGCACTTGTACTGGACATCACTTACTATATCTGTTTCTAAGAGCACAGCATATGAAAGAACAACAAAAGAGAAGCAGAAAAAAATGCCAGGTTGCAAAGAAGCTACAGGGAAGGGCTGTGAAGGCATGTCTCTGAAGCAGTCCATCTACAAATGTTTGAGTATGTTCCTGAATGCATAGGTACACTGGAAATACCTCTGTTTTAACTCACTAACACAGCTGGTTGAATAAAGGTGCATAAAGAAATAGCCCACTTTTCAAACATCTTTCCAGCTTTTGAAAACATTGCTATCCTAGAGTTCAGTTAGCACATCTCATACATACACAGATTTAGAAAAAATTACATATTTTTAATTTTTTTAGTAGCTTGTGCTATGGATGCATACTATTGTGTGTGTCATAAGTTGGAGCTAGAATTTGCCTGCTTTTATCCACAAAACTTCTGAGCCACTGCACTAAAGTTCCCCATGCCTCCCTAAGCACTGCAGGGGCATGTAAAACAAAAGCAGATGGAGGAAGCACAAACATAGATTTTACATATAATAACACACAAAAGAAACCCCAAGTTAGTTTTGGCCTTTAGTACACCAAGCCAAAACCAAGAAAAGTAACTTAATTTATGAGATAGCACAGGATGTCTACCAGGACAGACAGTCTCCTGGATCTTTACTTCTGTTCTAGAGTCAAATATATTATTGCTTTCCTTAAACTCTTTTCCTTACTGAAACTGCAATAGCAGATACTCACCATAGCAAACCTTTTCACTCACTTGAAAAAATCAGAATATATCTAGGTATCAAAGTATCTCAAAACAATCCTATACTTCTACATTGCCCTTGTGTGGTGCAGTTGTATATATGTATGGCTCTCCCCACCAAGCACCTAACAAGGTCTTAGGACTCCATAAGTAATTGTTTATTAATTACTGTCTTCCATCAAAAAAAGGTTATTATTTCAAGGTAATACTTCTATATATACCAGTTTCAAATGCAGGTCTGCACATGTCTAATTTCTGTGTATTCTACAATACACAAAATCTCTGTTTCAGGTACAAAGCTACAGAAAAACACCACCTTTTGACATCACCTACATATAGAGGCAGCTCCCTTGAGTACTCAGTCATGCTGCTGTTGGGCTGCCATTTTCTTTCAGTTCCCTTCCTCAAGCCTTGGAGGTTTCAAAAGCCAAGTATTTAATATGACAGATGTAGAAAATCTAAAGCACCTCTGGTTTCTTGGACATAAACTTTTTGTCTTGTCATCATTTGCTAACTCAGCTGCAGTGAAGGAGAGGTTATTACAGAGACTGACCTAAAACTGGAGGATTAGGTCCTATGAATATTTCAGACAGCACAGATCACTGGACTGGGATATCTCCATCCAGAATCGTTCTTCACTCCACACATCACAGCAGAAAGTCCTAATAGTGCTGTTGTATAGAGCTAGTGCTCATTCTGATATTTTTTAAATCCCTACTTTCATTAGGAATACATCTAATTAAAGGTCATTTACCCCCCACCTGGGAGCCCCTTGTGCACGTCTGAATGAAACAGTTCAGAACTCTGTCCTTTTCCACTTCCATTTCACTCAAGTAACGACAGGGTTAAATTGCTAATAGAGGTTTCATGAGGTCTGCCAGAGCCCACTCTCCAACACTTACATCTGTTCAACAATTATTACAGCATTTTTGTCATAAAAAATTCAACACCCTGAGTGTCGTGCTAGCAAAACCTGAAAATTTATGCAGTGAATAGAATAGCTAATTTCTCTGAGGAAATGCAGGGGGGAAAATTACAGATTTAACTTAAATTCTCAAGTACTGTAGAGCACACATCTGACTCCCTCTTTAGGTTTTGTCACCATGTAGCATAAGTAGGAATACCATCTACAGTAGATCAAGAAACCTTTGCAAAGCAAATTTATTCCTTCGAAGAAACAATGCCTAAAACTCAGAAGGGGGCTGTACTGGATTCATCGTTTTACCTCACAAAATCTCATTTAAATAATAAATTATTCAGATTATTCTCAGGATAGGGTTATTCTCTCACTACCTCTTGCTGTTACAGAGTGATCCACGCCCTTCGCAGGGTACAGGTAACCGACAGATATGCAGAGACAAAAAGCCGACAGAAAAACAGTCTTTTGTCTCCTGAACTTTTTGTCGGGCTGCTTGATGTTTGTGGTAAAAGGAAAAACAAAACAGAACCTGCCTCGCTTCTCCACAAGGCTAGGAATATGGATTTTATGCTAAACCTAATGCTGTCTAGTTAAGATGCCAGTGGACTGGAACAACATGCTAGAGGCTATAGCCTTCTATTCTCCAGGGCCAGACTCCTACTTCCAGTACCGGGGGTTCAGCCGTAACCATAATTGCAGCCATGACGAGCGGGGAGCTCTTTCAGTGTCACCAGTGCAACAAATAAAACAAATGGTTTGGGAGCAGAGGCAGGGGCCATTTTCAACACATAAGGTGCAAAGAAGACGCTGGAAGTGAGGACGGATACCCTCCCTTCCTTCAGGATGTTCCCTGCCGGGATGATGAGAAATGGACAAATGCTGCTGCTGTGGCGGAGGCATTCATATGTGAGTTCAGATAAAAACTGCAGATTGGCTCAAAGGATATTTGCAGGCATTTTTGCCTTTTCTCTACAAACAGTGCAGTAAGATTAAAATAGTACAGCCTCGATGGAATGTCTGTAGGGGCTGGACCTGCTAGATCAGTCTGTCCCTCAGGCACTGGAAACCATGGGTGCTGGCCCTCAGGGAGTCCATAGGGCCTAATTTGTTAGCAGTAAAAAAAAATGTTCAGAGAAGATTTGCCCTTGCAATTAAGTGCTGGACTAAGGTTTCAAGTAGCCAGTGTATCGGTGATGTTTACATTGTAACTGCCAGATTTAATTCTTATTTATTACTACTTTTTTTTTCTGATCTTCAGATTATTGATTTGGTTGCAAACAGGAAAAAATGTCTAAGAAAACCAAACACTTGGGTTAAGTAAGAATGATTTTCACCCTAGAATTCAGCAACTAGTGCTAGCCGAGGGTCAGCTTCCCAAAGGCTTTGGGAAAAGTACTATTTCAATGTATATTGTTACTCGCTATGTCATATCTATAAAATCAGATGTTCTCAGAGTATTTTTCAAATACATATTTTTGATTCTTTCTTTTTTGTCTGAATAAAAATTGCAAATATGCATAGTCAGTACCCATGTAGGATGGTTGGCCATCACAGGACACAGAAGCCAAGTGGTGGCAGATATTATTCCAGTGTCAGACTCTTTTTCCTTGTCAAACTCCCTAGGCAGTTGTGTTAATGGCTCTGGAGCTGCCTCTGGGTCTGTCACGTGGGGTAGCAGCTGATGGGTTTTCTGCAGTTTGCTCCTGCATGACATCTTCCTTTAACTCATCTTTGGTTGTGACAAATTTGTACATTATTACCTACTTGGAAATAAGATCCTATAAATTTTGCATTAGGGCTATGATTTCTTCATAGATTTGCGTCCTTCCCTCAGAGCTCACATGCGTGTATTTTCCTCTGTAGCACATCCTCTCAACAACTTTGAATGCCATGCAGATAAATTACATCCTGACAACAAAGAAATACTGGAGCAAATGAAACTGTTTACTAAGGATTTGTTTCTCCTTGCCCTGATCACCATCCTGTCCTCTCTTGCCCCCATTTTGTTTACGATTAGTGGATCATTCTTTGTTAAGTGAAGCAAATCTTCTTCTCTCTTCTCTTCTTCCATAGGCCAGAAGGAAGCTTTCAGCCTTTAGGTTGTTTACAGACTGTTTATATAGATTATTGGCTGTTCATGCTGCATGAGTTTGCCATTTAAATTTCAGGATCTTAATCCTGAAAAGATTAACTTGAACTCAGATGGGTTGTTCAGAACACATGTAAATCTTTGCTGCACTGCAGCATTTGAGGACCGGCTCTTATGAAGTCTTTGAGGTAAGGAGCCCCAGACCTGGTCATCTGTTCTCCCATCCAAGTGTGAGAGAGCTCTGCTGTAAGAACTAGAGCAGGACAAAAGCACTCAGCAGTTTGCACTGGCGATAGAGATGAGTCCCTGAGGAGAGCTGCTACGCTTGACTGCAATATAAATACTAAATGTAAACAAATTTGTAAAGCTAACCCACGTCATACTATCATTGCTGTTACTCGACTGAAATATTTTAAGAAGGAAAATAACTATTAGCAAGAGGCAAATTACACACTTTCATGCAAATTTTGAGGAACATTCATTGGAAACTCTGTGAATCTTTCCGTTTTTGCAGGCACTTTCAGAAACACGAGGCTGTTGTCCTACACATTCACTGCTAGCAAATCATGTCTCCAACAAAAGAAAATAGGCAATTTTATTCACAGTTGATTTGGGGGATATACAGTACAAAATCCGTGTGTGTTTTTTCTTTCCCATTGTTTTTTGTTTTGATAACAATCTGTGCAATCTAGTTCGGATCTATACCTTTCTTCCTAACTTGCAAGGGAAATCCCATGGAGTCTAAAGAAGTGTGTTAAGTAACTTTGTTTTATAGGAGCAGCCTTTGAAAATCTTTTATTCCTGTTTGATAACAACAGTATAAAAAATCCTGCATCAAATTTTCTGATTTCTGTTTAAGAGGGGAGGAAAGCTTTCTTTGATTGCTTTCAGGCTTCTCTGGTGTGAGCAAGAAGCAGGCCTTGACAATATGCTCTTTTCTTTGGTGGCAGACATGGATTAAAGATAGGCTGTGCCAAAGAGTCACTTCGCAGGACAGTGTCACAATTAGTCTTGTTCAATATAGAATGCAACAAACTACTGAGCACAAATGGGAAATGTCATAAATGGATTTTGCCATCAAAACAATGTTCAAGTTGCTGCACCATGAGCTTAACTTCAGAGACAGATCCAGCATAAGTGTTGAAGAAAAGGATCTGCCCTGAGGATTTCAGTTGCACCCTGCCCTTTAAAAGAAGTGAGGCTCTTTATAGACCTTATGCACACAAGCAGGAGATAACCACTACTAATAGACTCAAACTAAAGTAAGGAAAACAGTGTTTAGTTAATTTTAAGACAGCTTTAGAGATCTTCCTTGCTGATAGCATATTCGTATAAACTTTGCAGACTCCACTTGCCCTTTTAGCTGCAGATTCATTCTTCATCTCCTAAAAATAAATCCTTGCTAAGTTAAGGTTTTAAAGCACTCTTGTAGTGCTCTGGGTGAAAAAAACACCTGCAGTACAGAGGAAAGACCTGATAAGTCCCCACAAACGAAGGCAACCAGAAAACAGCAGCTCCCACCTTCTAAATGCTACCTGCCTTCAGCAATACAGCTCTTCAAACCCATGCATAAAAAGCCAGATACTCAATTTTCTTTCTTATGACAGATGGAAAAAAAAAAGTTTTGAGGAAATATCTACAAAGCCAGCTAAAAAGGCCAAGGGGTCAAGGCCATTCTGCCCTGTGTTCTCCCACTTTTTGCACTTCCATCTCTCAGTCCTGACTGAGTTCTGGAGACTTGCACACATCCTAGGGTCACTAAAACAAAATTCATATTCAACATTATTCAAATTCACTTGCAAAAATGCAAGCAATTGCAGTAAAATATAGGTTTATAAATAGATTCAGTGGGTTTTTTGTATTTTGTATTTGAACTGTTCTTCAAATCCTTTTTCCTCATACATAATCAGAAAATTTGGAGGTGTTTTTTATAAGTTTTATTTCATAACTCGGTCTTCTTTGCTATCTTTTGTAATTTGGGAGCTGAGAGACTTGAGCTATGTGTAAATGGCTAATAAATCTCTCCTTCTACACAGGCCAAAGACAGGCTCAGCAGAATCTACTCTCCTGTGCCAAAGCCACTCCTGGATGCAACACAGTCTGTCCTCGAAGGCAGACTTGAGCAGCTTCACCCCCTGGAAGAAAGTCTCAGAAAGTTCGGATTTTCCCACACACCTCCTGCAGGCTTAAATGCTTATTTCATTCTTGTTATATTTTTAATCTAAAACTATTTGGGCCTGATTCCCAGGTATACCCAGTCATGCACGAAGGTGTAATAGCACAGATTTCAGTGGTATCGCTTCTGCTGCACATCTGCACGAGCAGCAGCACAAACAGGACCACAGTCAGGTTTGAGTTTACCTGGCTTTCCTTCATACTGATGAGTCAGTACAGAGTCACAGCTATCTCTTATCCTCCCAGAGTATGGCTCTGTTTCAAAAACCCAAAATAGCAAAGTCTGCTGCACTGCCAAACAGGAGACCCAGATTAAAGAATTTCAGACAGCAGTCTATCACAAGCCCGTCAAAACCATGTATATCGTGCAAATAGTGATCGGAGAGACAGATCAGGTGACTGAACCAATATAGCAGCGCAATATGTTCGCTACCTTAATTATCTCAACTTTTTTTTTTTGGTGAGAAACCAAAACTATTTGCTTCTTCCCTCCTTATAAAGATATTTAGTGTTACTATGCCTATGGTTATGGAAGTATTTTTAACATAGGATTAGAAATGGAGAGTGGTTTTTGAAATAGGTCTTTTGTTTAAAAATGTGTGGTATCATTGAGTTGGTACTCCAAAGTAGACTTTTATGCAAAAATAGCCTCTCTCCACTCTTCCTTCTGCTTTGCCCTTTCCTTCCTCTCCTCGGAAGCTCATGAGGCTGTCTTCTACCTTTTATTGAAGAGTCAGCAACCAAGGCAAACTAGTACACACAAGGGGAAAAGCAGCAGTTAGGAAAAAAATCTATTATTCTTTGAAAAATTGTGCCAGCATTATTTTTAATCTGAGCACAAACAGAAATTTTTCGGTGAATACTGCTTCAGTTTGCTTCAGTTTATAACACGGTCATTAAATCCATATCAAACATGTGTGTTTTAGAGTTAAACCCTCTAAGACAACGAGATGAAATAAGTAATCATTTGATAGAAGTACTTATAATGAATTAGATTTGAAAATGTTGGAAAGTCATTCAAGGAAAATCCGTCTTTTACCTTACACTGAAAACATATCATTAGCCTTAATTTAAGTCAAGGTGAGGAGGGGAAGGGGGGCAAGAGGAGGGGAATAGGCATTGCAGGAAACTCTTGAGTGAGTATTGTTTAATCCCATTTAGGGACACTTTGAACAATGACATATATATAATGAGATATTTTAAATTCTTTGGTCAATCTCTAGCTAAAGGCTTTTACTGTGGAAAAAATAAGTAATTCAATAGGGACTACGCAGCCTTTCACATGCTTTTATTCTTGATTTGTTGGACATGTATAACATAAATTTCAAAACCAATCTATTAATGACTTAAATTGGAAACTGGTTTCCTTTGCTTTGCGTACAGCATTTCAGTAACAAGCATAATAACAGTAACAGGTGGATCAATAGATGCTATTTGGTGCAGTATTTGAAGCATGTTAGCATTAGTCCTGTATCTCTATTATTGAACATTATGTCAACAAATTCCTGTTTCAAGGAGGATAGCAAAAATATTTTCCAGTGTCAAGGTTATTTAACCACATGAAATGGTAAGAAGTTTTTGTTTCCTCCTAACCTTGCCTCTTCCTCCTTCTTCTTCTTTTAAATAATCCATGTTTTGATCAAATCAGTGGATGAAAAATATATTTTTGCATCAAATCTTTGTGCTGTCAACTAAGATTATGTTCTCTAAAATGGACAGTGGTTCTAGGAAGAAAATCAATTTTTTTCCTCTTAGAGACGCATAAAAAAAGAGAAAGTCACTAATGTAAACACAAATTTAGAAAGTAACAGAGACAAAGTAAGAGAGAACAAAAACAGTTGAATTTGCCATTTGAAGAATTTAGCTAGGGAATTATTTCCGACCTATAGTTCTCAAACACAGCATGAAAAGACAGAAAAATGAAATTTTAGTCATTAGAATTTGACAGCTCACAGTCATAATATGCTGACATGTGTAACAGGAATTAAGGGGTTCTGCAGGCAGTATCAGCACAAATATATTTTTTTAGGCAAATAATTTCTTTCAGCTCCATGAATCACACAGCGTTGAAGAATCGCTGGACACTTACAAATGACAGGTACAATATAATTGTACTCTTCCTTATATCCTTTATTAAGTAGCTTTAATCCAGAGGTATTCATTACCACCTAACTAGAACAAAATCTGTATGCCACAAATAAAAAGGGGCTCTTTGTGGTGACCACAGCCACAGCATGGAACAGCTTGATGGCTGCAGCCAAAACAAATTCTGTAACTCCTTGACGCTCACCTATAAACTTAAGGCTTATTTTTTTTATCTGGGAAAAAAACCCTGAAACCACTTCAGTTGTCCACAATGGATGTGCCATGTTTGACTAATGCTTGACCTCCAGGCTGTGACTGCACCAGAATTTCTCAGACTTTGGAAGTGTAAAGCACTCCTGGTTCACCTCATCATAAAGAAGTCCATCAAACATACAGTAGGTTTGCAGTCTTAAAATGTCAGGTTTGTGAGGAAAGCAAACACATTTTACCTACTTAGTAATACAGGCGAGTGCACTTTAAAAGACTACATAAATTGTTTCCATTTTTAGAATGCATTTTGTAGATGCCAACATGTTTTCTGGACACTTTACAATCCTTTCAGAAGAACTCCTGGAGGTTCTAACCCACAGACTCGTAACTCAAAGACCAATCCCAAACACATATGGCTTTTGCTTTAGTTATATGTTGGACAACTCTATGGATCACATTTATAGGGCTCAGGCAGCTGATGAGAGCTGGCTCAAACTGGGAAGGTGAGCTCAATTGGCTTGAGCTGTGTGGTATGGCAGCAGCTGAGCAGCGGGTAACAACGGCAGAGATACAGCATTGCTTTCACACTTCAGCATATGACTCATGCACAATATGAGTGACTCACATGCAGTATGTCATACTCAACAAAACTGAGCATACTCAGGGAAAACCTGAATATAATATAAGCATCATGTTCATCACCTTGTACAAATAGCTGGGATAAATCCCTACTGCCCCCTGCTTTATCACTATTAGCTACAAAGAATCAAGGATGAGCTCAACATGCTGATTTCAGAACATTTCTCTAGCAGAATCACTGGCATTTTATGAGCACTACATCATAAGGCTTGTTTCCAGCAGGTGTAACTTTATAACATCCAGGTCAGGTGTATTAAGCAACAGGGGATGCATTTCTTTGGCAGTAATCTGCCACTGTGGCACAAACAATCAGGGATGAGTATCTGACTCAACAAACAGCTGTTGAAATTCTCCCTTGCCTTTTGTTTCTAAGCAGATGGCACAACCCACCCAGCCTGTACCCTATGTGTTGTGCAAGTTCAACAAGCTCTTCAGCCGGTGCAGAACCAGTTCCTAACTCAGTACCATAAATCTGCCAACTTCTCTTTGCATATCCTTGAATCCTGCAGAGAGGATAAAAATATCTTTGGAGCTGACAGTCTTTATGTTTTTACAGTTCTCTGTTGCATAAACCCTGTGAAGGCAAAAAACCTTGGTAGCCAAGTGTTTCCAGGTAGTAAGGGATGGGCCAAGGGCAAGCAGTACTACTGGAAATCTTTTTGACAGAGTTTCATTTGCTGTTGGGTGCTTAAGGACTGTCTTTTAGGGCAACAAAGAGGGTTAGTCATACTCCTCCATCATTTTGCTTCTCTCCATATATTCATCTCCATTGACCATAAATAAAATCCTTTGTCAAATCCGTGAAAATTTCAAAAGGAGAAAAGTACTTCAGAGAAATTAAATAGCATACATCTTGGATCCTGAATTCAGCTACTCCTCTTTCAACCCTCTGAACTCCCTATGCTTGTCTGAAGCTTATCATATGTATCAAGAATTTTTCCTTCTGTCTTTCCTCTTCATTTGTATGCCAGCATTTTTTCTTCCAATTTCAATTTTTCCTTCAAAAAACCCATCCCCTTCGTCACAGGAGAATTTGACTTCTGTGCCAAGACCTGAGGAATTGCTATGCTCCCTTCTAAAACTTTTGTTTCTATTTCCATGAATTCAGTACTAACTCTAGATATGTGAACTTTTGATGTGTTAAATTATCATCTAATGTGTTAAATTATCTGATGTGTTAAATTATCATCTTCTGTCTTTTGCCATGCCCTGTATGCCTTCCTTTGGATTTGCACTTGAAGATGCACTCACCTGAAAACATACTCCAGACTCTGCAGTGAAAGAATGAAAAGAATGAATAAATGAATTCTGCTTGAAGTGACAGTATGTATTATGAAAGAAGTTTTAATTTCAGATAATAAAGACTGAACCCTACTCTCCAGAGGCCTGTGATAATGAGCAGACTAATGGTGGCAAACCCCACCTCCCAAAGATACTGCACTGTGTTCACGGGCTCAGCACTGAACCAGCAGTGCCCTTTATTTCTTCCTCTTTGGATCTGGCATGTGTCAGTTGAGGTATCCAGAGACAGCACAGATGCCCAAACGTGGGCAGGAAGCCAGGTTGCAGGGCTTACAGTATAAATATATATTTTTTTTGACTTCATGCATACCCTTTTTCCCAGTAAGTGTGTTTTTCGGGCTTAGAAACTCTGTGTTCTTAGCTATTTTAAGAAACCTGAAGGGTGAGAGATGGAGAAGCAGCAGACATGTTGGCAACAAAGATCGCTCCATGAACAGAATGCCAAGATTAAAAACAACCAGGGGAAAAAAAATAAAAGAAAAAAAAAGAGAAAAAAAAGAAGAGGGATACCTTTGACTTTTTCTTGTTCTTCCATCTCAAAAAATTGGCTCATCTGAAGCTGTTGGTTTCTGGCAAAGATTTAATATTAAATGAGAGAAATAGCATGTTCCTGAAGCAAGGTGATTTACAAAGTGAGGCTGGATGTGCATTCAGCTTCTTCTACTTGGCAGCTATCATGAAGGGCAAAAAGATTTTACCATTTCTTCAGAGGGTATATAACAGGGTTGCCCCAATCTGTCAGGAAGTGTTAGAACTCTGTAAGACTTGAAGTGGGATTTAAAAGTTACTGAAGCTCATTTGTTCACAATGTCAGGTGTGGATCCACCCCAATCAAAATAAAAGATAGGAAGAAGGAAATATTGCAGGGAGTCCTAAAGGGAAGTTCTTCACACAGCCAAGCTTAGTGAGAACAGTAAATAAAGAAGGAAAATGCAGAAGTTGAAAGAGAAAAAGAAAGAAAGAAAGAAAGAAAGAAAGAAAGAAAGAAAGAAAGAAAGAAAGAAAAGAAAGAAAGAAAGAAAGAAAGAAAGAAAGAAAGAAAGAAAGAAAGAAAGAAAGAAAGAAAGAAAGAAAGAAAGAAAGAAAGAAAGAAAGAAAGAAAGAAAGAAAGAAAGAAAGAAAGAAAGAAAGAAAGAAAGAAAGAAAGAAAGAAAGAAAGAAAGAAAGAAAGAAAGAAAGAAAGAAAGAAAGAAAGAAAGAAAGAAAGAAAGAAAGAAAGAAAGAAAGAAAGAAAGAAAGAAAGAAAGAAAGAAAGAAAGAAAGAAAGAAAGAAAGAAAGAAAGAAAGAAAGAAAGAAAGAAAGAAAGAAAGAAAGAAAGAAAGAAAGAAAGAAAGAAAGAAAGAAAGAAAGGAAAGAAAGAAAGAAAGAAAGAAAGAAAGAAAGAAAGAAAGAAAGAAAGAAAGAAAGAAAGAAAGAAAGAAAGAAAGAAAGAAAGAAAGAAAGAAAGAAAGAAAGAAAGAAAGAAAGAAAGAAAGAAAGAAAGAAAGAAAGAAAGAAAGAAAGAAAGAAAGAAAGAAAGAAAGAAAGGAAAGAAAGAAAGAAAGAAAGAAAGAAAGAAAGGAAAGAAAGAAAGAAAGAAAGAAAGAAAGAAAGAAAGAAAGAAAGAAAGAAAGAAAGAAAGAAAGAAAGAAAGAAAGAAAGAAAGAAAGAAAGAAAGAAAGAAAGAAAGAAAGAAAGAAAGAAAGAAAGAAAGAAAGAAAGAAAGAAAGAAAGAAAGAAAGAAAGAAAGAAAGAAAGAAAGAAAGAAAGAAAGAAAGAAAGAAAGAAAGAAAGAAAGAAAGAAAGAAAGAAAGAAAGAAAGAAAGAAAGAAAGAAAGAAAGAAAGAAAGAAAGAAAGAAAGAAAGAAAGAAAGAAAGAAAGAAAGAAAGAAAGAAAGAAAGAAAGAAAGAAAGAAAGAAAGAAAGAAAGAAAGAAAGAAAGAAAGAAAGAAAGAAAGAAAGAAAGAGAGAAAGAAAGAAAGGAAAGAAAGAAGGAAAGAAAGGAAAGAAAGAAAGAAAGAAAGAAAGAAAGAAAGAAAGAAAGAAAGAAAGAAAGAAAGAAAGAAAGAAAGAAAGAAAGAAAGAAAGAAAGAAAGAAAGAAAGAAAGAAAGAAAGAAAGAAAGAAAGAAAGAAAGAAAGAAAGAAAGAAAGAAAGAAAGAAAGAAAGAAAGAAAAGAAAAGAAAAGAAAAGAAAAGAAAAGAAAAGAAAAGAAAAGAAAAGAAAAGAAAAGAAAAGAAAAGAAAAGAAAAGAAAAGAAAAGAAAAGAAAAGAAAAGAAAAGAAAAGAAAAGAAAAGAAAAGAAAAGAAAAGAAAAGAAAAGAAAAGAAAAAGGAATTAGAATGTTATTGATAATGTCAAACTTGATTATTTTTGGACACTGCCTTACAGTTTGTATGAGGACATGAGGATTAAATACAGCTCTGCATGGGGTTTTTGCATTTGTAAGAAAAAGAAAGCTAAAAAATAGCGCTGCATAACCTCTACAAAATGGGTCACAACTGGACTAGAAGTAATTGCAGAAGTCCCATTTTGTCTAACAACATTTCTCCAATGGTCTGTCCAGATTTCTGTCTAATCCAATCTATCCATACGCCTATCACTTTGAAAATGACTCGCCACTTTCACATTTTATTAATCCACCTTTGAAAATTCAAAATATGATTCAGAAGCAGGAAATGGCCTTGTGAAACAAAAATAATAAGTAAAAGCACATGCTTAAATCTTAAATCACTGTCTTACTATACAAGAATTAAAATGCACATTGCATCTCAAAGATCTTTTTTATTCTTTCTAAAGCAAGAACTAATGGAATAAGGGAAAGAAAAGTTTCCACGGCCCAGATATGTCTTTGCTGAATCACTTTGTAAGGTGTGGACAATTGAGTCATAAACTTTCACACTACAGATGGCTGTGTTTCTTTCATAGTGAATCAAGCTCTAAGAGATCTGTGACACTTTATGTTATATGTTAACTAGAGAGGCATATTATGTAAAAAGCACATAGGGTTTCACATGCACTAGTGCTCTCTGCACAAGAGAGCATCATTTTCAATATTCACTCATAAAACCAGCTTCCATTTTTATTTACAAACTTTCTTGTGCAATTGTCTGAAGTACATTCATACTGCAGTCAGACTTACTGGAGATCCTGCTTTGTAGAGCTTCATAAAATTTATTAAATACATCGTTTTGTATCCCATAATTTGTTTGTTTTTTGGTTGTTTTTTTTTTACTTTGAAATAGAAGATTCAATATGAAAGAAAAGACAAGCAACTTGATATATATATATGTTTTCCTACATGGTAAAAGTGTCCAAATATTTCAGGCACATTTTAGAATTTTAGAGTTAATATGACAATGCAAAAATACTTGCTGTCTATCTTAAACCAAATTCTCTTCACTACAAGGCCTTGCAACAGAAACACGGATACCTGTAACTACAGGTGCACAATGTGCAGTAATGGTGACACTGTAAGGGTTTAAGAGCTCCAGTAAAAATTCCTATTTACATTTTGACTGCATGTATACTCCTTATAAACATTAATTTTAAAACCAAATTAAAAAGCTTAAAATCATGCCTCCCCAGCTGACAGACGGTTCCGTGGCCATGAACCAAAGGGCACTTGCTGAGGAGGATCAATAGATAGAACAAAGATTAACACTTTGTTTGTTTGAGCAGAGAACATTTTGTTCTCGTTTTCCTGAGCTACTGAAACATTGTTACACACTGTACAAACTGCTTCTAAGGCAATTATGAATAACTGTGTATTTAAAACAAAGAAAAATTATAGGCAAAGAAGATTACTACAGTCCACCTCTCAAGATATATCCTCTTCTTTGGGCACTGCTGCTTCACACAAACCTATAATTTGTTATTGAGGAGAAATTTTTCTTTATTAGAAAAAAGACTGTATTCATTACTGTGCTTCCAGCCAGAAAGGGACTGATGCTGGGGATTAATCCCTGTAGTTTTGAAACTTTTTCTTCAAAATCTGTATCATCTGAGCTTTTCTAGAGATGTAAAAATGTGTCAGGCTGAATTTAAAACAATGTTTTAGATCAAGCTGGCTAAACATCTTGACCCAGCAGACAAAAATTTCTTGGAGTAACTGAAGGATCACATTTCAGTCACATCTCTAAGTGCATAAACTAAAGGAAACAGTAAAAATAGGTGGTAGATGAAAAGACAGACACAATGAGAACAGAAGTTTTCAACTCTCTTTCAGTATCTTTCAAGATAAAGATTACTTCAAACACTAAATTTTCCACACAAACGATTGGCTTGATCACTTATCTAGGTCTCATGATTCAAAGTTTTTTATTAACACTTTTTAGCTTGAGGTAAGAATCAGATTTCCTAATATTTAATCTATATAAGCACTAATAAACTTAATTAATTTTTTTACAGCTTCTATCATATCCCCTCAACCATGTTGTCTGTGGTGTAAGGGTCCCTGCTAAGTCTGTTTCACCATTATTCCCATTTATCTGAAATTTTTGACTAAAGACAAACTTTTGCTTCCACTTGGTTCCCAACTCAAGGCTAAAATTGCAGGTGTGGTGTCTGTTTTAACTTCTCTCATATCTTAGTTCTGTCGTGGTCTTTAAATACCTTGAGGTATTTAGAGGTACTAGATGAGTCATCTAAGCCATGGAAAATGTGTTTCATTATGACAATATAGAATCTGAGGATTCTTCTTAAACTATAGCTCTGTAATGTTTGCTACCAGCCTTCAAAGACATTTGAGCCCATTTTGCCCAAAGAAGCCACAGTGAACTCTTTCCTTTTGTCTTATCTCCCTTATGTCACTCTGCTGTTTCAGGTGTGCCTTAAAACCTCCTGCAGTTTTTTGTTTATTGCACATAAACTCTTTTGCATGTGGCACAACTGGAGTTTCAGACACTCATCAAAATAACCTGCTTGTTAACTCACTTCTACACCCACATCTTTAGACAGATTATGAAGGTCTTGCAGACTAATTTGTCCCACATAATTAGGTCCTGAGAGCTTTGCAATATACTCTCTTACTATGCTTTAAATTCCAAAAATACCTCTTTGGAGGTAATTTGACACATAAAATGCATGCAGTCCTCAGTGTGTTTGCCACATGTTTTGCTGTTTCCTGCTATGTTAATATGCTCTTTCATCATTTCCTCTCACCACATCCTCTTGACTGTGCTTCTTTCACCCCCTCCTCCATACACTTGCACTGACTTATCACTACTCCTCAGAGAGATTCACTTAAAATGGGGAAGTAGCATCTGTAAAAGAACCAGTTGGTTATAATTTAGAGAAGAAATTATGGCAAATAATCAACCTTTTGAGTTTTAGATCATAATATTTTCAGGGCAACTTTCAACTTCTGTTTCTACTCTTTTTTTTTTTTCCAGCCACAGCTAATTATCTTCTTGTCTGTGTTCATATCTTCTTGTCTGTGAACAAGGCCATTGAAATATATTTTACTGGCAAATTCAGAAACATTGAAAATGAGTGTTAACAAAATGATGCTTTCCAGAGCAAGGGCAGGTTTTGATAGACTTACTCAAGTAGGAAGCAATATGATCTCCCAAGGAATAGAGTACCAAAAAGTGGATGTTATATTGCTCCCAATAGAATCCTTAACTCCCTTGCCAAAAGACATTTAATGTGCAACCATTTCTACTGTAAAACAAATGCTGAAGAGGTGCAGTCAGTGATATTTGCACAGGTTCATTCTCATTAAAGGCTTTTATAATAGCATTCACTCTGGTGTAAACTTTTAAAAATTGACTTCTAGATCCATTAATCCCCTTCATCTCCTTCTCAGGAGCTTAATGTGTGACATTGTAGCTAAAAAGGACTAGCTTGGTCCTTAGATGAATAAACAGGGGAATACAGAGTAGAAGTAGAAAAGTTACATGTGTTTTTAATAGCAGTGGGACCAGTCCTAGAAGGGTTGGAAAAACTTTGGAGTGGGAAAGACTTCAGAGATGGAATTGGAGGAGGACATAGAATGAAAGACATAAACAACTCTATTTAGTTTAGAATAACACAAAGGATAACTTGATTAGTGTTTAAGCACATCTCTAGACATATAAATATATATATATATATATATATATATATATATATATATATATATATATATATATATATATATATATACTAGGGGGAACCTTCATCCAGAAGGAAAAAAAAAATAATTTTTTTACAGAATTGCAAAAAACCAACAGGTAAAGACTAAGCTTGTATTCCAGATGTTCAGTGTTAACAGCATTGAAACCTCTAAGTGAGGTTTAGGGTGGATTATCCCCCCACTGCAACCATCAGAGGTGTTACTGGATAGTTGAAAAAGGTGATACTTATCCAATGACAGCTGTTAGATTTGAAGCAAGAGTTAATCCAGAGAAGGTCTATAGCCTGAGATATGCAGATAAAATTTTTAATTTGGTCTACCTTGTTTCTAAAAAAAATTGTTGCAGTTATTCCCACACTTGTGGGAGAGCACACTTGTGCCCTTTGGCTGTGGCACTCCCAGCCTAGTCACTGCACAGCCAACATCCCCAGCAACAGCTTTCTACCTCCCATGAAGGGAAAGAAAGGGAGGGACTCTCAGAAGATTGCAATTGTTGAATGCCTACGCAGTAAGACCCAGTGTTGTCTCTCTTCTGTCAGTGTCAAGGATTCCTGTGTAGCCAGAAGAGCTTCTGAATTATAATTCAAAACAGCAGCATTAAAAACCTGCATCTTTCTGTTCACTGTACAGGAATTCTGGGACCCTGATTACACACAGCAGGATGGCAGGACAGCCACCCAAAAGCATTCTCTCTTTGCAGCCCCTACTTGTTTTGTACAACCAGAATGGAGGTTATTTGTGCAAGAATGAGAGGAATGCTGCTTCTCTGTTTTCTTCTCAAAATCACACATTCTGCTGCTATCCTTCCTTTTATGTGTTTTTCACTTCTCTTGTTTATTGCTATCTCTTCACCTTGTTTGCAGAGTAGAAAGCCAGGCTGTGAGAAGAATTGCTGGGATCTCTGCCTGGTGCACAGAATTCTGCTCCTGGGGCTATTTTCTACCCTGATGGATCTGCCCACAGCTCTGCCTCTGCAGTGGATGTTTCCCAGGGTCTGCATTGGATCAGTTTGTTCAGGCTTCATCACTAAACATCATGTTATACATTGGGATAATGCTTCTGTGCTGAATGTATGCATTTGCCTAGCTGTGTGGGCACAACAGGCAGGATTAAAAGTGTTTTCCAAGGTTCAGCACTGAGCATATAATGACTGTCACAGGGGAGAGCCACTTCCCTAAATGATGAAAGAGCAACACGCCATTACACATTATTTAAACACTCTCTGACATCTCCTGCAAATGCATAGGCACAGTGGAGTGGCAAAGTGTGTCTTGCTGCACAGCTACAAAAACATCCAGTGTTTACTGCACTGAGGACAAGCATCCTCAGACCATGTCAGGCAGAGCATTATTACAGAGATTATGGTCTTCCTCCTTATTCATCATGAAACTTGCCTTCCTCACTTCACTGTTAGAGGCCAGAGCAAAAACTCTACTCCAGTACTGAAGAGTTGGAAAGACCACCCTTTTCCTCTTTGTTTATCCCTCATCCATGGTTAGCACAGGAGACAGCATTAGTTCAGCACTAAAGGGGGTATTTTCATCAAGAACAGATTAACTTCTGTTTGCCAAAAGCAGAAGACCCGTTAGTGGGTGCTGCAAGAGTCTGATGACATGGCATGTACCCTGGCACTGTGACCCAGCACTGAGATAGAATTTAGTGGACTTGCCTGACCTGGCTGTCACAAAATTATCCTAAGTGAAGATGGAAAAGATGAATAAAACTGTATGAGGCTGAAGATACCCTTCTGAATGGAGTTTGTTTTCAAGATATTACAGAAGCAGGGTTTAAGTATCTGTCCCTGGTCTGGCTTGTGCATCTACATAAAGAACCACTACGCAAATCCTAGTTAAGGAGAAAAGTGTATCTTGATTTGTGCAACTAGACATCCCTGAAATCATCAGGTACCACAAACAATACCTGTTTAACAATAGAAATACTTTGTATTTCACTTCACAGTTAACTCGGAAAATAACTGGGATTTCAGACTGAGCGGGAAGGTTACACCAGCCACATATGAATTTATGTTTATTCTTAAAAATAATAATTAATCTTTCTAAATGTCAATCTATTTATATACAACAGAAATGAGTCACTCTTATTTCACATTAATGAGGAACTGTCTTCTTAATGGCTTATGCCGACACAAATATGCTGCTTTCTTGAAGAACACAGCAATATAGAAACAACGTTTCTGTTAAAATTCATGCATAATCAAAACAAATTGAATATCCACTTTTATTTCCATAGGGAACAGAGCTATAAAGATTAATGCTAGACAATGATATTTAATTAAAGGTTATTTACTTTATAAGTACTTCCATGTTTTCAAGAGTGGTCTCCTCATTTGAAACAGGAAGGTGTAATGCATTTCTGAGCCATCTAGCAGTCATAGGTGGGGGAAACCAGTTCTGATCACAGCACAGTGCTTACAGCGGTACTGACAAACTGTCTAGAAAAATTTTTCACATTAAAGAATTCTGGTGTTAAAGAATTTAAATGCATTTTAATTTACTTTTCAAAATTCCATTTTTTATTCACAAACACACCTGAACACAATAACAGGAATTCATTTTTATATGCATTATTCTCTCTGATGGCATGTTGTTGTACTGTACACATACTCCTCTCTTGTTTTTGAGAAACAAAATAAATGGTTATTCTCTTCCAAGTAACAACCAAATAGGTTTCCTTTCCTTGGGCACTAGACTGTTGCTGTTTTCCAGACTATTTCCTTTTCTAATAAATTGTTAACTACTTCAGTGAAATTAGGGGAACTAGTTTGTGTATGAATGCAGATACTGACATGAGGAACTAAAGAGAAGAAAATTGCACAGCATGGAACTTTCATTTGGTTTTTGAGGCTAAAATTTACAATTAGACTTTGGAACACCAATTCTAAGAGAAGATTTATTTTTAGAATGCAAGAATTGTTGGGATATATGTAGCTGATGATTGTTTCTCATCAGTATGAACACACTACCCCCAAACACAACACTTTCAATAACAGTTGTATTAGCCATCTACAGCTACAGGGCTGTTTAAAATACACAAATAAAATGGCTTTATTTGGATTGTAATTAACACGGCAAATATCGCAATATTCCACAGGAAACAAACATTCCCAATCTATGTATTTTATTTCTTCTGACAACTGGCAAAGTATATTTTACTGCAGAATGCTTTATTGCTTCTTAACTATTCACCCTACACAGTATACATAAAAGCTTAATGAGTATAGCTGCATAAAAACTAATTTTAATGCTTTTAAAATCAATGGTGAACAAAATGTTGTTTAGATTGTTTTTCAAACAACTATACCACATCTGATCCTTTGAGGAAAAGCAATTACTTCTTCTTGTCATAGCCAATACATTTCTTCATCCTCCCATTTCAGTTGTACCATTCTTAGGGACCTTTACACCACCTACAATGCAAACAGTTAAACATTTGAGAAAATATAAAATAATATTGTTAGTAAATGTCTAATCAATAAAATGCCACTTCCACTAATAGGTTAGCAGTGAGGAGGGCAAGAGGAGAAAAAATAGAGGTTTTTTCAAAACTAACAAATAGTATATGCAAGTTTGACTAATGAAATAATCTTTAAATAAAATTTGCAGAAAAATATATATGAAAGGTATACAAAAATTTCTATAAAACAGATTCTATAATCTAGATTTAGCTCCTGCTTCTTCTAACCACTCTGAGTCTAAGCATCAGCTTTTTTGTATTTTATAAAGAAACATCAAATGTAATCATTTTTTGTAAGTTTCAACTGCTATAAATCATTGGGAACTTAATGCACACCTAATTTATGCAATTGCATTGGTAGTGAGGAAATCATCATTGTTTAGTGTTTTGTATCTCTGTCATTCTCTCACAGAGAATTTTATTACAGTAGACACCACAATTTTTGAGATTTTCTTAGCATTTATATTAGCTAGACCAATTTTTAAGGTATGCAATTCAGTCATAAAAACTGAGATCATAGCCTGAAAGTGTCAGTTTGTGAATTTCCGAACATGCACATGCATACACACACACAAACACACACTCAAAGACACAACACACACATTTTCTGATTTAAATGCTTCTTTTTCTTTCCCTTAACTTGCAATCCTGAAGTCTAAAAAATACATTCCTCCTTTTTTAGCAATTTTTGCAGGCCATCAGGCCAGAAAGGAAACAAAGAACAGTCAAAGAAACAAATAATAGTAACAACAACCAACCAAGTGGCTGAGGTACTCAGGTTTATAAAGCATCCTTAACACATGCATGAGAGTCACTTTCCAAATGCAGTTGTGATGTTTCAGAAACAGGAAAACATACACGTTACAGTGATGTGCACCATTGTTCACAGGTTTTTTCTGTACACATATATGAAGTGTGTATTGAATCCATGTTAAGAGTCATGCAGAAACATTACTAAACATGCTTGTGTATAAGCCACATTCTCCTTTCATTGCAACACAGACCCTGTTGGCAATGTTACAAATAGGTGTTTCTTTAAAAAGTCACGTTTCAGAAGTTTTTTGTGTGCAAGGGCTGCAGTTTCAAGCTCTGCCTTTACCACAATGCTGCAGCTGGGTTTGGAGCAACTTGCTCTTGCCACTGTAATTAACTCAGCCATTTGGAAAGAGGGTTTTGGGGTACATTTTTGGGGTACATCTTTGGGGTACATTTGCTTAACCTCCTTCTATAGCTGCCTATCGCAGTAAAAATCTTCTACATCACAGGTCTTGTAATTTCTAAGCATACCTATTTAAGTGCCTCTTTTTTAATTATTTTGTTTCTTCCTTCAGAATGTAAGTAGTTAGACAGCAATGGACACAACAGAAACTGTGAGCAAAAATACAGGCCCAGCGATTTCAGTAAGGAATTAAGTAAAAATCGGGGGGATAAAAAAAAAAGGGAAAAAAAAAAGAAAAAAAAAAAAAAAGGAGAGAGATTAAATTTCAACTTTAAGGTAATAAAAGATGGAGATGGAGGTGCCAATGAAATCTGCCGAAACTAAATTTCAGAAGCACGGCTTTCTCATCTTGAAATGTTACATCCATAAAAGCAGCCTATAAAATTAATCTACCTGGAGATTTTCCATGTTAAATCAGCTCAGAAATAACTTTTGAGCACTTATGGCATTATATCTAAAATACATATTCTCCTGTTGTCCATATATCAAAATCCTGTATATTTTGAAAAATAAGCTCCGAGCTGCACTGAAATGTTTGTATTATAAGAAAGAACAGTAATAAAGTATATCACTTTCAGAGGGATTTGACATTTGTAAGCATTCTCTAAAAATTTGCATCGGGTTGCAGTATTTGGTGAGTATGCTGCTTAAAGCTTGCTAAATTCACTTTTTTTGAAGAGAAGTATATGGAACAGCAAAAAGCAACAAAAAAAAAAAAAAGGCAAAAAGTCAGTATATATTTTCAACCTGAATCTGAAAATGAAATTCCTAAAATGCTATTGTTATCCATTAACCAGAGTGAAATATGATCCATTCATATAAACTCTCATTCTGTTTGCTCAAGGAAAAGGGACATTCAGTATGAGAAAGAGAATATCAGTGGAGTAATTTCCAAAGAAAACAAACATTTACTTCTCACAGGAAAATAATGTGCTTTTTCAGTTTGTCAGAAATGAAAATAAAGAGCATTTAGTTAGCAATGTTCATATTCTAATCAATTTGCTCAAATTAGGTTATTGTAAAATTTAGCATGAGGTATGTAATAATTTGTGCAAATTCAAAGGTAGCATTTTTTTCCTGCCTAGAAAGCTGTAACAGGCAAAGTAGCTGATACAAGTAGAGAATGGAAAAAAAAAAAAGAAAAAAAAAAAAAGATGAGAAAAAGGCTCCATACATTTGGGTCCTTTCCAAGAACTTTACCACATTTTGCAGATTCTCAGTTTTCAAATAAAGGTGTCTTAGCCCTTTGAATTGTGAAGATATTCTTGCCTCTGTAAATCAATGTATTGTTGCTAGCCAGCCTTACAGAAACCTGTCTACAGCCAGTCAGACAGAAACAATAGGAGCGACAATTATATGTACTCTTTTCCCTCCCTCCAAAAGTAATGTGGTTTTGCCTTAAAATTGCAGGGAAATTTTATTAAAGGATGTGTTAGTGTTCAAAGCACTAAGTTAGAACTGAGCAGAGGTTGCACTATAAAAGTGCATGTAATTAAAGTTTACACACTCCTTTTTTTTGCTTTTACAATGTCAGTTTGTGTTACTTTTATCAACTCAGCATTGCAGATTAGGCAGGGAGACAAACTCTGTAAAGAAATAAATCTGGGATGAGCATTTGTATTTTATCAGGTCTGGATATTTAGTCAAATATGGTGTTTCAGGCAAAGTTATTGAAAAAGGGGAGAAAAAAGCCAGTTCCAGACTGAATTGTACCAAATCGAACCACTGTTAAAGCACTGCATGCCATGCAGGAAGCAGCTTCAGAAAATCTTGATTAATGTGATAAAAAATATATTGGTGAAATATCTCAGCATTTCAACGACTTTAAATTTTCTGATTTCAAATTTTCAAAAAGCTGATTTCAGGACATGGTCCAATCATTTTTTTCTCATTTGCTCACCGGAAATTTTCATTAAAATTTATTTTGCCTTCCTGTTCCAGCTGTTTATAACTTACCTTAATTTACTTCTCCAAAAATCCACCTGAACTTTAGTGAAACATTTGGTTTCACAATTTATCAGCTGTACAAAGGTGGTGTGGTACAGCATGTCGTTAATGTGCTTTATATTTCTGAATCTGGAAGCTCTCAGCGACTTAAACGTGTTCACTCACGTTTCTGACACATTTATCCGCAGAACGGGTTCAGAGGTGGACATTCTTTGATGTGAAATCAAGGTGCTACAGAATTCTGCGGAATCTATAGAAATACCTCCACAGATTTTGCCAAAAAACCTCAGCAGATTTATATTGGCCCTGCCAATGACTTTCTGTTTAACTTGTAATCAAAACAACTCAAACCCAGTTACTGTTTGCATATCTGCCAAGCCTCTCAATTTCAGCAGTAGGCAGCAGACTCTCAGTATGACAGCCTGTCTTTCAGATTCAAGCTGAATCTGCCAAGGCTCCACTACAGAGGCAACTGGTAAATTAAATGCCAACAAGCAAGGACATTCATGTACCTTTACACTCTGCACATGAAGAGACATCACAGGCCTCTTCATTCTAATGGGTGCTTTGTGTGTTTTGGGCTGCAAAGTAAAGAGTGCCTGCTCTTATGCATAATGAAACCATTGCATATATATTAGTTTAGCTGTATTGCTCTAATTCTATGGTCACAAATTACCTAAGCGGTTTTGTTGTTACAGAGAAACGGAAAATACTTTTGTTAGTGAAATTAACACACTGAAATCGAGCAGGGAAAGAAAAAAATCAACTTTTAAGCCCTCTTCCACCTAAAGACAGCAGATTACATTATGTAGCCAGGTTACAGCAGAGTCATTGCCAGGGGTAACCAAAAAAAAGAAACAGTCAAAATCATACTGTCAAATCTTTAATTCTCTTGTTCATAATATGGGCACGCTCTCTGATTCTGAAGAGGAGGATCTTTTTAAAGCCGTCAGTACTACTGATTATTCTTTATAGCAAGCAGAAGATGTTAATTATATTTATGTAATATTGACTCTTATTATTACCTACAACTTGCATCAGACTTTTTGATTATTGATAGCTGATGCAGTCACTATTGCCAAGCTTAGATTGTATTAGAGATTTTGAGTGCACAACCATAATACAACCAGAGATATTAATACCATTGAGCATAAATAACAGCACTTGACAGACTCAAGTAGGGGGAAAAGCACTAACACTGGTTATTCTAATGGACAGAATAAATGATAGAATCATATAATGAGTTTACAGCAGCCAGGTTTAGTGAAATCTATTTCTGAAGTAGGAAAGGGGGGCGGGGGGGGCGGGGAGGTGGGGGGAAGGTAGCAGTTTTGGTAACAGAATGAGGGTATGAACACATTAAAAATTAACAGGGTGTTTTCAGATAATTGAAAGAAAAAGTACCAGCATGGGAAATTTAGCTGTTGTAACTCACACGGCTCTACAGTGGGCATTATCACTGTTTCCTGTCATGGATTTAATCTGCCATCACACCTGTAAATGAAAGGAAGAAGTATGAGCTTCCCAAGAGTTCCTACAATAACATGAGAGGATTTTCTTTCTCTTTTTTTTTTTTTTTTATAGAGTGGGGGAGAGAAATCTTCAGTTACTGTTGTGCAAGTGTCTTTTTTATTTACTATAATTTGGCAGACACATCTCTGCAAGACTTCAGAGCTAAGAAAGTGGAAAACTTTGACATTCCTTTGACTTGAGCTAGTTGAGATGCATCTTCTTAGTAATTGTAGAAATATTATATTGTTGCAGCTGCCTGGTGATAGCAGTGAACTATGTTTCATTTTACAGCGCGAGTTCTTCCTTTCTCCACTTTCATCCAGCATCTGCAGTACTTACCTTTGTCACACCAAGATTTACTTTAACTGGAACTGTGTCAGGTATCCCCAGAAAAATGACAAACTAAAATTAACCTATAATTGTAATATGAGCCTGAAGGCATGCACTTGGTGGGAAAGAATTCACCTTCTATGGATATGCACTCACAGGGGAATATTAGAGGGATATTCAAAATTCCAGACCTCACAATTTCATTAATCAGTGAGTACACCAGTTAGCAACCCGTCATGCTCTTTTGCTGTGTGACATAATCTTTAGCTTGAACTTGCCATTTCCTGATTTTATGTCATTTCTAGGGCCTGATGCAGTTGTTGCTGAAGATGCAAGCAAAACTCTTGTGAATCATAGGGGCTGCAGCATCAGGTCCCTGAATCACTCCTTCCCTTTCCATTTATTAACAGTATTTTGTAAGTATGCAAGTGAAATCTGTCAATAATAATATGTGCTTAACAGTGGAATTTACATGCATGTATCCTTCAAGATTAAAAAAACACACAGCTCCAGAAATCCTTGTGGTTCTCAAGTTCCCTTTTTCTCTACTCCTTTATTTCAGCCACCTGTCTGTAGGCTGGAAGTTAGTTGCTGGCAGGGATGGTGCAGCCAGTAGGACCGGCAGCTAAAAATCTCATGTATCTCTGGTATATAAAGACACGCTATCCCCTCCCTGAGGCCTACCTAAGTTAGAACATAAAGTGCGAGTACATACAAGTTAAAAATAATGAAACTTCTCCAGTCTCCAGGAGATACTGAATTTGACTTCTCTGAACAGATATTTCGATGTATATATTCTCCCAAACCTAACTTTAAACAATCCAGTTCTGTCTGTCTCTGCTAGATGTGTTTTGTTAAAGCCTTTATTTTTTTTTAAGAGTAAAAAATTCTCATTGAAGAAAATGATTAACAGATGCCGTTTAGGGAAAAAAAAAATAAAAAAAATAAAAAGAAACAAAAAAAAACCAAAACAGAACAAAACACAGACATACATAGTTTTCACTAAGAACAGGGTAATAATTTCCTGGTTTGCATTCTGACCCACCCGAGGGCAACTGGCTTGGGGCTGGGGGAGGGGAGCAGAGCTGGGTGATTAAAGGGTTAATATTCAAATGAGAAATTTGCAAGGCCTGCATAATGGAACTGCCACCCTGATAACAATAGGAATTTTTAACAATATCGAGCCTTGTTAGCAAGAGAGTTACAAGCATTGAGGGCAATCAGTGTGTCTTGTCAGTTTCTTTTTATCTACCATCTCCAACCGCCAAGGAACCGAAATGAAGCACTTTGGAATTATCAATTTCAGCCACATTTGCATAACAAAGCCCCCGAGGAAGAGGCATGATAAATGTGAAGGACCCCTCTTGGAAAAGGAACTGTCAACCGCGCCCCGAAAGATTCTCCGACCGAGCGCATTCTCGGGGATTGTAGTCAGCGAAAATAAAATGAAAGCATTAAAGAAAGTCATTCTCTCAGAGAGAAAAATCTCCCCCTCTGCACAGAGAGAACTGGATGAAATGACATTATGCATATGAAAATGTCCAGAAAGATGTTTGATTTATGTATGCATTAGATGCAAATTCCATTACCGCACGCGCGCTGTTGTGTGATTTGGCTCTGAACACATCACTGCCCTGATCAAATCTGATCTCATTAATTCCGACAAGGAGAGAGAGAGGGAATTGAGAAGAATTTATGGCCTGGACACTTGAAAGAAGTAAATTGTAATTCTGTTTAAAGCTGTAGCGAACCTTTTAAACACCTTTTATTATAGAAAAAAGCACTTACTTTTATAACACTGTTAGAACTTACTTAATCTTGTACTTGGAACTTCTAGTCCTCATTTAAAAAAATCTATGACCTTGTTTGGTGGGGGGGCAGGGGGAGACAGAGACAGAGACAGAGAAAGAGAGCAAAAAATACGCCTGTCTTAGACTGAAATCCAGCAGAAGCATCATAATAATATGATCAAAGAGGACCTATTGACTATCTGAATAATCGTGTGAAAATTCTGCTCTGCTGGTGTGTGTTTATTTTTAAACAATCTTTTAATATCCTCAAATCAAATGTCAAATACTTTACAAGTGTTTTTATGAGAGATAGACATTGCATGCTTAAAAATATAATTAATTGTGATCTAGATAAAAAAAATGAGCACATGTTTTATAACAATATTCTCAAGCGCTGCAGTGGTGTCAGCTAAAACTGATATGTGTTCCATTCTGAGATATAGACAATTTAAAGACAAAAAAATCCATATCTTTGCTAAAAAGGAAGTATATTACTGTAGGGGGAAAAAAATGTTTCTTACATTAATAAAGATTCTTATCCTTGTTTTGCTCCTGAGAAAGACCTTAATAACTCATTTCCTCCCTTCATGAAAGATAATCACCCTTCATGGGTGAGATATCCTGTATTTACTTGATACCAAGTGTAAAACTGAAATAGTGTCTCAATATGTTATTGCATTGTATAATCAGTGTTCCTCCCCCAACATTCATGAACCCCTAGGGTGCTTCATAGCCTAGAATAGTTTCATTTCTGTTATGCATCTTCCGTTTTAGTGAGATATGATGAAGTACCTCCCCAGCAAAGAAGAGAGAGATGAAGAGAGTGAAAAAAAAACAACAAAAAAACAAAAACCCAAGTGCCCCTTGATCCCTAAAATCTTAGTTGCCTATCAGGATTCATTTACAGAGAAATGAATGATTTCTGCAGTCTCCCCAATGAAGCCTGCAGCTTTCTTTGATAATCTGATCCAATTGAAGTAACTGTTGAGCAAATGTTACCCAGAGAGATACAGAAAACTTATAATTTATTTTATATATAAACACAAAACAATAACTTGTAAGTAAACCATGTGAACACAAAACTTGCAGGTAACCCACGAGAATGTATTTTAAGCATCATTCACATTTTCAATGGTTAATATTGATTTCTCACAGAGATTTTTTTTTCAGTCCTTCCACATGCAGAAACTATGTGTTTACATATCCAAATGCAGAAAAATGTTACCCTTTGAAGTCTTATTTTAGTATTTTTGGCTACCAAATTCAATCATTAGCTTATAAAAAAGGGAACACAGGCATGATTTATGTAGAAATTTCAATGGAGTCCTAAGTATGCATTCAAAAACCACTTTGCAAAAACATGCAGACATTATAATATATAAATGAGTACAGATATATCCTGTCATTTTATTATTGTGTCCTCACTACATACACATTTCTGTAGAAGTATTTGAACGTGCTAATGTATACATGAAAAATAGCAGAGAAATATATTTTGTAAGCTTATAATAAAGTGGGCATTTGTTAAGGTGAATGTGAATGCTGCTTTTTGACTGTACTAAATCGAGTACACCGAAACATGCAGTGTGCATTGTGCTGAGACCATGAAACAACTTAGCAATTTGTATATCTAAAATACAATTATGTATGATGCAATATTTATCTGACTGAGAATTCTAAAGATTTCTTATAAATAAGCACTCTTTCCATTATTAACTAGAGTGCGGATTACTTTATGTTATGTTTAAGGGGAAAAAAAAAATTACTCAGAATATTCCTTGCGTGTAGACTTTTAGAAAATTAGTACAGTGTGAGAGAAACTGTAATTGCAAAATTTGGTTTGGTGTTTTACATAAGGTTATCTCCCTCCTCCTGCATACCCTTTAGCATATCACTGAATGCATTTTATTAAAATATTCAAGCCACCTGTCCATTTGAAGCTGTTTCAGTTATCACCCAAAAATAAAAGCAATTTTTTACTTCAGAACACAGGAACCCAGCAATAAGTTTCCACTACTGGTGGCTAATTAAGCAGACTGAGCTCGCTGTCCCTTTAACAAAAAAAAAAAATAAAAAGAAAAAAAAAAAAAAAGCCCAAGCCAAACCACAACAACAACAAAAGAAACCACATCCTTTTTGCCACCCTAACCCCTCCTCCTGGTCCCCCCCAAATACACACAGAGACACACAGACTACCCTTCAATGAGTGGTTCAGGCTCCCTGATTAAGGTCATGCCGTTTGTTCATTACTGGCCTGGCTAATGTGATTGAATTGGAACAATACCTTTGAACTCCTTGGCTCTGATCTGCATACTAATTGACTCTCTTGTCCTTGGCAGTGACCTTGACAGGCTTTCCACCACTCTCAGAATGGCTGACCAGTTTCTTATCAAAAGTTCCTAGTAAAAAAAGCCCCAGCCCCAAAATACGAATTAGTCATTTATACTACTTTTCTCTGTATTCATATTTCCTTATATACCATTAGAAAAAGCAAAATTGTTACTCCCTAGCTCCCCCTGGATGCTTATTAATACTTGAAAATCACAGTGTCACTTTAAAGTACTGAAACAGTGACAGCATTGTTTTGAAAGGGTTCGTTGTTGCAGCTCAAAACACATTTTACACATATTTTCAGGTGGCTTTTTTCCTTGTTACACAAAGGGTTGCAGTTTAACTCATGGACCTTTACATCATCGTAATTTTTTTTTTTTAAATACAAAAAAATAATCTTGGTTGTAGCCTAAGAAAACAGTACAAATTTGTTTCCTTTTCAGAATTTACATCAACACGCTAACAGTCTGCACTTCAACAGGTTCTATAGTAATAGAAATACTATGGTTTCAAACAAAACAAAATCAAGCCATGCAGAACACTGCATCTAGAAAATGCCAGGTTTAAGGTAGCGAGCTAAGGATTTTACTTTTCTATCTCTGGGGCTCTTAGACCAATGTATTTCTCCAGAGAGACATGATTTCTGTATAGAAGACGTTATTAAACACTGCACCAATATTTATGAAAGAAGCATTACAGGAGAATATTCTTCTGACTGGAAAGGAGAGGTTTTACTTCACTTTTGCTGGAGTGGAAGTTTGCCTTGTGAGACAAGTGTCAGCCTCGGTGAACTTTTATTCTTAAAGTAACGAAGTAACAGCTAAATCAAACTAAAATTACATATCACCAAGAAAAAGAGATGAAAAGCATGCCAATAAATGTACTTTGTCAGGAGGTCTGTGAAGATCCACTTTAGAAAAAAATATATTTTTTCTTTAATATTCATTCTTACTTAAGATGAAATCTATTGCAGGGAAAACAGCTGCAATTTTAAACTCATTTAATAACACTTTACACTTCTCTAGGTTCTCAAAGAGATTTAGAAATATGAAGGAATGAATAGCTATTATTACCAGGTGAAGTATTATTATGGAACATTAATAATTAACTGCAAATATACAAATAGTAAATCAAACTACAAAAATTTTAGCATGCACTTTTCCTGTAATTTCCATTTTTATTCTGCTTGGGTAACCATATCATAACTGTCTTGAAAAAAGTCTCAAAACACAGGCTTTCATTATTGAGAATTTTTTTTTTTTTTAGTTTTTAAGCCAATAATAACCAAGTACTTAGACAGAGGTGAGCTCACAAATTTGACATCCAAGACCATTCTAGAAATAAAATTTAGATCTTGGTCTAAACATTCCTAAAAATTCAAGAATGGCCTGAATCAAAAATTCCAGCATGAATTCCAAAATTTTATGACAAAGGAACACGTGGGGCTTAGTTTAGTTCCTGTGAGTGCTTCTGTTCAGCACAGAAGTATGGAGGCAGGCTTCTCACCACGCACTCCAGTCTGCACACATTGTCTCCAACATCCTTGCACCGCTGGCAAAAGCCCCAGGCTCTGCCAGGACCCAGAAAGTGCTGAAACAGGAAAGGCAGAGAGGGCAAGGTGCAGAGTCCAGCATCTGCAGACACCTGCAGCAGCAGTGCAGGGAAAACCTGCAAGCAGCATTGGGCTGAGAAGAGGCTCGTGCATGTGGCTGGATCTGGGAACTACAGAAACTACTTCTCCACAATACCACACAAGCAATGCAGGACAGAAGAACACATTTTTGAAGGTATTTTGGTGCCTAAAACACACACACAGACTGTTCTAGGTGTTTTCAAATGCATTTGGGCCAAATTCTCATTGACTTCAATTTGCCTTGAGACCCTACAAAAAGCATTTGAACAGGTAAAGTTTGCATTTATATAAATTATCAATCAATTCTTTTCACCAAGAATAGCACTGCTTACATAAAAATTTAACATTTCTGGTATTCTGAGACCTTCCTAAAGTATACTGTACACTGAAATATACCAGGTGTCCCTGCAGCAAAAAAGCATGCAGAGGAGGTTTTTTAGCAAGAGTACTTAAAAACAAAACTGCAAAGGAAAGGTTAACTAGAGAGAATGCACCATATGAAACAAGGCTCTGCTCTCTCATAGATTTTATTTTCTTTTCCTCACAATTTGTCCATCCTTGATTTTAGGACTCAACCAAAAACTGGTATGTCCATCACTGTCACTATTTAATTTTATTTAAGCAGTGAGCACCACCTACTGCAGGGGAAGATTGCAACCTATTTAGTCAGTGCATCAATCACTTCCTATAATAATTTGTTTTCCTAAAGCTCTTACTGCTGAAGTTCTGACCAGACCTATGTATAGCTTTCATATGAGATAGGAGCTGTCACTGCTCAAAATGGAATTTTTGTGAGCTATCTGTAACACATCTAGGCCTTAGATGCTAACCAGCCTGAGGAAAATTAAAAAGATCTAATAAATTAACCTAGTATATAAAGCCAGACTTCAAACAAAGGCAGCTAGTGGGAGAAATTAGTTTATTCTACTCTCTATACTTGATCTGTGATTAAAACATTAGAGAAACTGTTCACTGACTGGGGTAACACCTGTTCAACTCCTAAAAATAACAAATGCACTGAGTTTGATACACTTCTATATGACAGATAGACTTGGTCTGGGAAAAAGGAAGGAAGGGCACAAAAAGTCACTCTCATTTCCCATATCAGAAGACAGGCAGGGGTTCTGATGTCATTTATGTGGTGCTCAGGTACCCTCTTCTCAGTGCAGATGAAACCCCCTCACCTGCTCACCTCATCCATTCCCTCAGAGCTGCCACTGTCTGCTCACTTAGTTGCTCCCTAACCTGATTCAATAAAACCTATTTCCTTAACCTACATCATTTGGCTGCTTTGGACAAGAAAGCCATTCTGTGACTCATGCCAGTAGACCCGAGGAGGCAGTAACTTTCAGCAGGAGCCTGGGTGTGAGCTGAGGGGATGCTTAAGCAGGGAGAAATCAGGGTACCATCTGCAGCCAGAACAGGCTGTCTGACTGCAGCACAGAGCTGTTGCCAAGCTATGCTAAGTTACACTGGTCATGGAGGTTCCTCAACGGCTTCTGTCTGTGATGGAAAGATAGAGGAAATCTGAGCTCTGTCAGTCCTGGTCCTGCTGTCACAGCCAGGATAAAAGTAAAGACCCTCAGTAATTCTGAGGATGAGGCAGATAAAATGCTCAGTTGAATGCCCTGCTGGGCATTTACAGTAAGATTGCACACGCCTGCACAGTGCAACTGCAATGTATGACTGTTGATATGTCAGAGGACTATTAAAAGAAAAATGTCAATATAACCAAAACACCTGCAAAACAATATAGACTTCCACTTCTAGAACTTACTGGTTTTTACTTGCAGCTGACATGATGTTGGCAGAGTAAGGCAGAGAAAACCATCCCCTCCAATTCCATCATAATGATCGTTATCTTGATTTCTTTCAGAACATTTAGCAATATATATATATGTAGAGATATACTGATTATAAAAATTAATCCAAAATTTTCTGTATGCTTTCCTGTCCAAGAAGAGCACGAGAAAACTAACATGTGACAGCTGTGGAAATGCATAGAACGAGACACACAGCAAGTGTGGTGATGAACAAGTTGTAGTTACCAGAAAGAAAAGAACATAATGAAAGTGAAAAGTATTAATTATTGATAAGGGACAGGTAATTACCACACTTCATATCTGCCTACCTGCTATAAGGATAGAGAAGACATTTTTTAGGTTTCTAACAGGTAAAGTGGTGGGTGTTTGCTCTTTTGGCTCTGTAGGCAGGTTCCCTTCTTCCTTGCTGGCTGGCACTGTCATACACAGGCTATATTATTCCAGGTAATTGTCAGGGGTCTATTGAAATCATTTAAATAACAATAATAATAATAAGGATAACTATTACAGTCAGATCTGATCAGAATACAGGTTTAAAACAGAAGTCCAGGACTACAATACATCCTTCAGTTTGGATGTTTACTGTGAGGAAGACAGATAATCACATGAAGAGTCCATTATTTTACTTCATATAAAAGCTATAGTGAGGGTTTATAGCCAAGAGCAAACTTTAAAACAATTGAAACCAATGAGAGAGTAAATACCAAACATAATGTGTGCGAACACTCACATGCAGAACTAAGGATATACATTACATGTATCATGCAGAGTGGGTAAAAAAGCTTAAGTAAATTCTGAACAATTACCTTCCAAACAGAGAGCTGAGGCATGTCTTGGTATTGCTTTTTCTCTTTTTCAGCTTTATTCCATCCCTTCCTGTACTGCTTGTGTCCACTCATGCAGCAATTTCTTATTTAAGAGGATAATATTTCTCACCATTTTATTTCAATCACCATCTTTTAATGACTACTTCTTTGTTAATTGAATAAAGACTTTTATATTTACCATTTAATCTAAAAGATTAGCATAAAATCATGTGACAGCAATATAACAACAGCAAAGCTGAACCTCAAGGCACAAACTCTATGCTGTTAGTTATCCATGACACACTGTAATGAGAACATTCATAACAAAACCCTTCTTAGTGGTAATGCACCTGTCTTCAGGCTTGCAACATATTTGTTGTCTCCAAGCTATCTTGATAAATGTCAAGCTGGTTGCATTCCTTTTTGTTTAAAAGTGGTGTTAAGTTGGTAGGTTGATGGAGAAAGCATCAAAATAGGTTTCTCCTATTCACTCTTTTTTCTGACAAGGCAGGAGATGAGCTATCAAAGAGATTGTGGACTTCTGATAGTCCTGTGACTCGTCAGCCTCTACTCAGATGTGAATCACCTGATGTTCTCACCCATGAGAAATGCCACGTTCATGTCCAAGAAATCAGTGATCCACTGTGCTGCATAACAAGAGCCCAGGTGCCAAAGCAGTTCAGTGATGCTGTCCTCCAAAGCTCTTCCTGCCACTGTGAACTCAGATAACACAGCAGGGCTCCTACTAGTTGCATGAGAAGACTCTGCCACTGGGACTATGCATAAGCTTACTCAGACTCCTCTCAAAAGCCACAGATTGGCTACACTCTCCACATGCAAACAGCTGGGGAGTGCTGAGCCTGCGTTTGGACTGAAGGACAAGCCAGACCACCTTTCTGGACCTGTTTTCACTTGCTTCAGAAAGTCCTCGTCTCTTTTTAGTATCTTCTGTTGCCCTTTCACTGAGTGGAGGCACTAGTTTAGCAGTACAAGACAATCTCTAACTTAAGAGGTTATAAAAGGTGTCATTTTTTTAACATTTCTTGCTCCTGTTAGTTCACAAAGCAGAAAAGTTAAAAGGCCTTGTGCCATGAGGATATTCACAAGTTCAGTGATTCCCAGACAAGGGATTGTGACCTCTGGTGACATGAAAGAGATTCAAAAATGTAAAATGCAGCAGCTTTCATCTGAGAGGCTGCAGCTGAACAGGGAAGTAGACTATGATGTTTGCCAAGGTTTAGGTGCCAGAAAATGGGTGCTGGCAGCTAAATCACTTGCCTACCTGAAAAAAATTTGTTTTCCCTGAAGTACTTAATGTGAGCATAACTGCCTAAAGATATATACTATAGGCTGAAGGCCTGACCTTTTAGTCACTTATTTAAAACTGAATTTGGAGGAAAAACAACCAACCTCAGAAACAGCAGCAGGGGGACAATGAATATAGCACACAAAGAAACAGCTCCCTGATGAGGGCACCACTGGGACAATCTAAACTGGTTCCCTTGACTAGGGTTAGATTAGGCATCTGTGTTCCCTCAACAAAGTTATTTATCTAGGGATCGTCAACCTTCATCTTGGTTGGCCAGGATGGTCCACAGGCAGTCTCTTAAGGGCAGCCTGCAGGGCTCAGGAGCTGGGAGACAAAGCACATCTTTAGAGGGGCACCTGTGAAAGGTAGAGGCTCCCCCACCTTCCACACTCAACAGGGGCTGAGAAACTACAGCTTTGTGCAGAGACATGATACCTCCAAAAAGGTGATTGGCAGCATCTTGCTTCTGTGAAAGGCAGTATCTCCCAGCTCTTGCTGAGTTTCAAACAGCATGCTTAACTTCTAATTTGGGAAAGAAAAATACCATCTGGCACCTCAACTTTGAAAAGTTGCCAAACCTTGACTTACTCTCTGAATCTTCCCCAGGAAATCATGGGAACTACCTACCAAGAAAATCATTACAAAGTGTGAACAAGGCTCACACGAGCTAGCTGCATGTAATCTATCACAATGTGTCTTTAACAGAAAAATAACTGATTTTGGGGGCAGTTTAGTCAAGCAGTCACCTTAAGAACTTGCTTGAATGTCCAGTTCTGACCCCAACTGGAAGCTAATGAATAAGAACTGCAAATTCTTGATGGGTTTTCAGAATAAGAAAAAAATATTATATTCTCTAAATAAAGAAATTGAAGGTGACAATTTTAGAAGGAAGGCTAACAATGAGAACTGCAGAATCATGCTGGATAGCACCAGACAACACTAGCATTTGGTTCTTGTTTGTGCTCATTAAAGTCTTATTTGTGTATTGTTAAGAACGCTATTCTTTGGATATAAAATTATTTTAAAATAAAAAACATCAGAGGAGTCAGTTTGTCAGAAGAAAATGCATTCACGTGAGAGAAAAGATTTTTAAATTGAAGTCAATAAAGAATGAAGAGAAATCTAAGGGAAATTCTGGGAGGAGAAATACAATTGTTGTTCTTCACCACCTCATTATTTGTAACCAGTGATATGTAAACTTCATATTATAATACAGGATCTATTGAGATGCAAATATCTGAGCCTTAATTGTATACATGGAAGAAAGATAACAGTGAAAATATTCAAGCATATTTTATTTTACTATTTCTATGTCCTCCAAATGTACAAAGTTTAAGCATCAACATATCACCTGGGTAGATTTATACTGAAAAAAGCTAATAAATGCCCTTACAAATATTATGTGCAAATTGAAAACCATAGAAATATGCATTGTACTATAGTCAGACTGCAGAAAATCTGAAATATTATTAGTTCAAATTATTTTAGATTGGATGTGCTCTATAGCAATCGTATATATCAAAGTCACTAAGGCATTGAACTCATACCTATGTTGCTTTAGTCAAGTAAAACTTCTTTTGAATTCAAGCATACAAATTCAAGCCGTTTAGGGTTTTAAGTCTCAGACATGTATCTGTACAGAGATGAAAAATGTATCTATTTATTCTTTAACAATATGGTGAATAAAGCTCAAGTGTACCAATTTTAGAACAGTCCATTTCTTTAGTCTAATTGTTGTCACTTTTCCACGGGGACAGACCTTCTTCTGCTCAAGTCTCTCTCTGTGATTCAATATATGCACAGCTCTCATTATGCTAACTGGGGCTGTGCGTGTAGCTGGGTGCAAAATGCACATCCTGCATGCAAAGCCAGATATCAGTGTTTGCAACACTGAGTCCTGACACTGAGGTTTTGCAGATATGGAATGCCCTTCCACAATCTGCCTAAGTACCAAAATCCCTGTGTCTCAGCTCATTGTATTCCATCCCTCCTGTTTTTTCAATCAAACCATATAGTTTGCTTTTATAATAAGGACTCAGGCCAAAGCTCTTCCAAAGTCAAAGGAAAGATTCCCCATGTCTTTGACAGGCCTTGTAACAAACACACTGTATTTTCTTTAGCCACCCACAACTCACATTCCTGCAATGCCATGGGAGACTGTGTTATGAAAACTGACCCCACAGTGATACAAAATTTGCTTCTGTGAAGTTTTTTCCCTCCTTGTGTTGTGTGCAATTATGTGAAGTTCAGCATCATTTTGGCATCTGTATAGCATAAGGGGCTCAGTTTGACCCAGACATTACCCATGGCAAAGGAAAATCTGTCACGTAGGCTATACTTCATTCTCTAAATTCAGTTTCATTTACAGGCAGTGCATACATATATATATGTATCACATTCACAGTCAAGATATTTATACAGTTTGGGAAAAGGCTGTACACTTTAAAGGCCAGACTATGTGCAGATATGGATGTGGATGTCCTAATTTAAGTTAGCATGTACAAAGTGGGTCAGTCTTCTGGCTATGGGTGATGTCAAAGGTCAGGAACTTTCTGTCTGGGCTGGTAAGTAGGGAGGAAGTTGGGATGATGATTTCCCTCTAAGCCATTTCATCCTCCTTCAGCAGAATATTTCTGCTGTGAGAAGGAACTTTATGCTCCCTCCACGCACAAGCGAACTGGAATAGTGCTTGACCATGGAGGTGAAGAACTCAAAGCCAGGCCTACTCCTGGCCACATCATCTCTGGAAAATCACTTCTGTGCTTTCACAATGGTCTAGCAGTGCTCAGCTTACCAGCACATTTGCTGCAATACATCACTAAACTGACACGTATCCAACGTGGCCAGAGAAAGTTGTAGTTAAAAGCCTATGAGAACATACCTGTTCATATCCTGCTCAGCATTAAGAAATGTAACATACATACAAATGTGCAAAACATTGCATAACTGAACTCCCCACATGTACAGGATGCTTTTTTCAAGGCAAAAAAAAGGGTGAAAAAAAACCTAAAAAGTTTCTGACTTTCGTTAACCTTCTCTTGTAGTTCAGGTTATTTCTTTAATGCATTTATCTGCTTTAAAATTGTCTCCTTAGCCTCTCAAGGGAAACCAATATAATACACCATCACATTTCTCACAGGAGAAAAAAGAACACTTACTCTTAATAGGTGGCAATTTTGCCAGATGTTATTGACATAGTAAGTGCGAAATTTCAGTGATACTAAATGCAAAGTGCAGAAGATTAAAGAACAATGGAACAAAGTGCAAAATGAAGTTTAAAAAGCAGCAGTGTCAAAGTCAGAGAAAGTGTGAAAAAATTACATTTTAACAACACTATTAAGAACAAGTTTACTAATTACTGTAACTGGCACAAATTTAAAAGTGCCTTCCTTAGACTCAGTAAAGTTTTTTAAACTGTTATATTTCTTTTCTTGTCAGCATTTTTTTCTTTTCTTTATGCACTGTAGCAGAGACATAACATTACTGTTACTAAAACAATGACACTTGGAGCTATTCATCTTTCACTTTTTTAACCCTTTCTTACCAAATAATATTTCTACAAATCCTTTTACTTGAGCAGGGTAGTGAACTACAGAAAATCGTTTGATAACTAATACAGAACAGTTTTAAATAAACACTCTGGGATTTAATCAGTCATGCTTTACACATTCATCCTCTGACAATAATGAAATTTACACACTAAAAATGACTTCTCATTAGAAGTTTGGTAAAATCCCATTTTGCTATTACAAATAAGAAAAAAATCTATACAATGTGCACAGTTTCCTCATGTTCAATTACCCACTAAAATACAATAATAAAATATTGCAGTTGAGGTGCTCCTCTCCTATAAATCAAAGAAGCTTTCACTGGCATCATACCAAGCTTGAAGGACCCCATTTTATTTGTATTCTTCATACTGTACTGACCAACAGGACCCGTTTCTCACCTGGCAGCTGTACATGGACCTCTGCTGAATCTGTAGCAGCTGCTCTTTGTTTAGCCATCAGCCCTGAAACTGTGGCCCATGCAGTCTTCTGTGGCACTATAACCAGCAGGAACACAGCTAAGGCCTAAATATATAATCATAAAAAACAAAACTGAATTACTTTAGGCATATGAAAGACCAGGTCTGCTTTGATGTTCTAGAAGGGATTGCTCATTTGTAGAAGTGCTTCAAGGAGTTCAGAAGTCCTTGCCCTGAAAGGAGACAAAGCTATTCACAGCCATCTATTGCTAGAAAACAATCTCTAGAGTGGGAGATAATATCCTCATTCTAAACTGTTCTGGTTTTATGGATTTTTTTTTTGCTTTTTGAAAACCCTAAATTGCCTTAGATTTCAAGGAAAATTCTTAGGCCATAGTCAAACACAAAAATTATCTGAAAAGACTGAAAATAAAGAAAGAAAATAATTCCAGAAAAAATTCTTTACATCACTAGTTTTCTGTTTTTCTCTGTGCTTTCATTATTCAGTGGATACATCCAGATTGCAAATGAGAAAGTGACATCAGTGTGAAGTTCCCATAATACTTTAAAGCAGATAATTCAGACAGAAGCAGCACTTGAACCTGCAGTCCATGGTAGTAGCTGCCCAAGCCCAGGGTCCTTAAACAACCAACTACACTAAATACCAAAACTTAATTATAGTATCTCATAAGTGACATATACAGCAAGAAAATTCCAAATACAGCTCTAGTAGGCAATCCCAATCACCAATTATCATCTGAAAAAGGATTTAATTTAAAGTGCATTTGAAAATGCAAGCAGGAAAGCATCAAGATTTACTAAAATACTACTACTTTCTTATCTGTGAGGGATAAGGGAGAGTTAACTTTGCACAGAATGCAAGTAGCTTACACTAATTATGATTCCATTAGTGGGAGTGCTTCTAGTCTATCAATGGCTGCCCTTTTCATGGAAATCTGATATTATACAGCTGAATACATCTGCACAGCTTTCTTCAGGCACTGTTCTTCAAAGTGCATTTATCATCCTCTTCTATCACCACTTTTCCACCTCATGACTGCGCTTGACTCAATCAAATAATTTGTGAGCTAGGAATAAACTCCAACAACTTAAAAAATGGTGTACTGTACAATTTGATGCAAAGCCTAAGGCTCTACCCTCTTGAGGAAGAAAAGATGGGGCATGGTAGATGATTCATTTGCCAAAGGATCTAACTCTCTCTAACAAACAAAACTCAATGTCTAAGAAGCTATAGAGAAAGAAAGCTACTGGGATTTTCTTCTTTTTTTTTTTTACTGTAGAGTTGGGAGGAGGATGCTAAAGCGGCATTACTTCCCATAAATGTACTTTTTAAAGCCACAGCAAGCAAGTAGAGATCCTGCACCCTGATGTTCAGTTAATACCATGCAGTTTAATATTGTGAGCAGTGAAAAATTGTCTATAGCATATTTAAAAGGAAAAAAGTTTTTCTTCTTGTATTGTGGGTGTAGGTTGCTCGCTTCTGCCTTGAGCTGAATGCAGTTGATGGTGTTCACCTTTTTCACTGCTGATTGACAGAGCTTTTCAGCATTGGTCTGTAGCAATGACATACTACAGATCAGCTGTAAGCTTACCCTGAGTTTGGTATGTCAGGTCTGCAGTGACCAGTAGCTCTGGGTTTCACTGTATCAAACAGTAAATAAATTATTACCCAGCTGACTACAAAACCCTCTGATTGTGGACCCTGATTTTCCTTGTGCTAGTCACCTCAGCTTTTACTTCCAAATTTTAATGCAGTTATTTGGTGTAATAATTCTTTTACTTGTTTTTCTATCCTTTCCTGCTATTTTTTTTAAAACACTTTTGTCACATCTGGAGGTACATGTCAAAATCATGTTCTGTAATTGCTGATGTTCAAATCCACAGACATCCCCAGAAACTATTTGTGCTGGGATCCTGGAGGAAAGTAGGTAGTGTGAGGGGTGCTGAGAGGGCAGTTCAACTCTCAAGACGTGAGCAAGAAAGCAGGAACTGTTTTAAAGCACTGTCAAAATTTCTATGTGAGTCAAGGTGAGTTTCTTTGGTTTCTCAGCACTCTTTATTTTCTCTCATCTTCAAAGAGAATGACCATATTCTTTGCTCGATTTCAAACTGTTTTCAGATTTCATTAACAGTCATGAAAGGCAAGTGTATTAATTTTGATCTATTTCTATAGTTTTAACATGGTAGTTTGTAGTGTTTTTGTGTTAATCTATGGCCTCAGCTGGACTTTTTACCTACACTCTCCATCAGTTCCAAAATTTTAGAACTGTGGTAATGTTGTCTCTTCACTTTTCCATTAAAAAGTTACAAAAAAAGATGTCTCTAGAAGTCCTTTACACCACAACTAGTCGAAGAATAGATGATTTTTTTTCCATTTTCCCATTTTGGCTCTTTTTGTTTAAATTTTGTTTCATTAAGTTCAGGGTAAGTTTGCCAACCATGACTAATGTTGAACCATGATGTCAGGAAGGGGGTGGAGGGTCTTTACGTGACTTGATATTTTTGTCTTGACATGTTTGTGCTAAAAGAAAGTTCACTGTCTAGGATTTTATCACATTCAATTATTGCTATCAGCTTGTGCATTCAAGATGTATTGCTAAAAACTGCCATTAGAATAATTTGTTCTGCCTCCTCCTAGACTGGCAATAATTTCCCACCCATCTCCCCCCCTCTTATCTCCTTCTCACCTATTGAGTCTTTTCCAGTTCCCTAGGGGAGTCTCATCAGAGCTATATAAACCTTTGCTATATATATATATTTTGCCTCCTAGTGCACTATTAATAAAACTCTTTGATCTCTTGCTAAATTCTAGTGGACTTCTCCAAGATAATATTTAATCTTTTGCTGGACTTACAGGTATTCTGTAAGTCAATAAAACTGCTTTTTAAAGTTGCAGCTCCGTAAAGAGTCATCTCTCTCTTAAGGATTTTGTACGAAAGTATACAGTTTCTTTCTACACTACACCCAGGTTATGGTACATCCCCTCATTCTTCTGGAAGTGCTTTCCACACTACCTTGGGAACAGCTGAGGTCACAGGTTTTGACTGTGACTTGTTTTTTTCTTTTTTTTGTGACTCCAGAGAAACTTCTGTTAGAATGCCATAAAGATTCTCCTTGTTTGTGGCTATTTTAAGAAATTCATAACCCAACTGACATAGAGAGATTAATAATCAGCAAAATCAGTAGATGATGGAACTTTAACAACAAATTTCAAAGGAAGAAAGATACCATCTCAGATATGGTAAATATCCCTCATTCAGTAATTCTACTACTTTGATTGTACACAAATCAACAAGTCTCTGATTCTAGTTCAGCATAGCTAATAAAATGTGACATCATTCATTCTCATACAATTGCATCTCAAGATGACAAACATCATAAATAAGACTTTAGATATTTTAATAGCTTGGTGCTGACACCTCAGATCTGCAGCTTTCTCAGATCTGGACCTGGGGACTCAAACTGTTGCCAAAGCATACCAAAAATCCAGCCATTGCTCCAGAGTCAACATCAGCTGTTAAACTGCAAAGGGTGGTTAAGTGCTCATACCACATATGAGCAGCTATCACTACCCATCTTGTGAAAATTATATCAAGCTCTCTATATTATTTTGATAATTTCAGTCTGGCTATTATCATTCTCCATAAAAAGCAGAAAATACTTAATGAGAAATATTGAATAAAATTTTAGAAATAGACAAATCCAAATTCCACATTTTCTACCCTTTTGAAGGACACGTGGTATATATTTCACCTCTCACTGATTGCTTTATAGCAGATAAGTAAATCACTAAAAATCTAAATAATCTTTTTTTCTTTTTTTTTTAATTTTTTCACCTTCTATTCTACATTCATTTCAAATTCAACAGTAAACTGCTGCTACTATTGGCTGCATGTTCTGCTTTTATACAATGTGCTCTGTCCCCCAGAAACCTCAGAGTAAAAAGAGGGGAGCAACAACAAAAGGCTCAGTCTCATATAACCTGTTCAAATAATGAACCACACTTGTTTAGTCACATGGGTTTGACATCTAAACTCGAGATGACCTTGGTACTTCTGGGCTTCAGTAAGGAGGAAGAACAATTTGAGCCCCCAGGGAACTCCACAAGACATGGATTTAAGGATCCATTTTTAGAACTGTTTGGAAGCTAATGTAAAGATGCATTTCATCATACTTATGGTAAAACATCATGTTTCTACATATTGCCAGCATGATATGAGGCAATTAATATACACTAGTAAAAGAGTGTTGCTTTCATGATTATTAGGTTTGTATATCTTTTACAATCATTACAGCTTTTATAACTCCCAAGAAAAACCTTCCAATCTACCTTTCCCCCCTGACTTTGTATGAAATTGGCACCTTTTTTTTTCTAGAAATCCCCAGGAAATTAGCACTTTTCCCAAAAAGTCACAAAAAACAAGAGTTTTTGCTGCAGTATTTTTTACTGCAACAAGTTGGTTTGAATGCCTCTTTTTCGATACACTGTTGAGAGATATTTCCAGTATGTGTGATAGGTAAGTGATAGGCTACAGTAATAGTTGAAATTTGCCTTCACTTATGTGCCTGATTTGACAGCTTCTGAGAAATCTACAAACAGGTCATTTCTACATTAACTTCTCTGTGATGTCTTGGAGAGGGTAAAAACAATTTTGAAACAGGAAAGAGAATTATCAGAATGTATTTTTTTTTTAATTTATTTATGATTTATTTTTTATTGAAAATGCAATTTACTCATATTTAAAACTGTATCTGAATTAATGGTCAGAGTGTAAGCACTGATGAAAGACATGGACAAAAATCACCTTTCTAAGCCCTCATCATATTGATTTAAAGGAATATAAAGCGAGAAAAACAAGGGATATTATTTTCCAAAAGAAAGAGCTAATTGTGCTTCCATTCCTGGAGTGTGTTTTTCTATAATTTCAAATGTAAACTTATAATTTTTATTTTGATAATTACAGAATGGTATCCAGTTATAAAAATAGTTGCATAATTCTCTCTTCAGTGCTGATGAAAAAAATGGTTTTTAGTTAAGTGTTTGCATTGTGGATTGGAACAGTATGAGAGAAAAGTCACTGTGGACTGGGTAATTTCTGTGAATTCCTTGGTTCAGAATGAAACATTCTCTGAATGACTGGGATTATATATATGTGTATATATATATATACTTCAATGTTTACCTGCCTGAATGATTTTTGTTCTCTTAAAATTTTAAAAGTACTTTTGCCTCCAAATAAATGAAAATACTTTCAGGTCAAACTTCTTCTGACTGTCATTTTTGTCAAGACAAATCTTACTCTACGTTTTCTAAGTCTGTCCTGCAATGATGTGTTTCATAGAAACAGGCTGCTACTAGAAGCAGTAGCTTCATTCTTCAGCAGAAGAATGCTGAAGCCTTCAAAAGCAAAGATTAATGGATTAAAAAAGACAAAGCCTTATAGGTGTGAAAGGCAACTCAGGCCAAGAGAGTATAAGCATCATGGTCAGAAGTCTAATTTTTAAATGTGTTTTATGTTCTTTTAAGATTAAACAAGGCTACAGATACAGGTAATAAATGTACATAGAGGGATGATAGAGGGAAAAATAGGAAAAGAGGAAAAAAAGTATAAAACTGAAGAGGAAGGAGTTGCATTTAAGGGTAATTGAGGAAAAAGCACAGTGCGATGAGCAATGGACTAGAGGCAGGGTTAGTAGAGAAGGGTAATAGAATTTATTAGACCGACTGACTTAGGAAATAACAGACGAGCTTTCAGGCATGCAAGCCCTTCTTCGATGTGAAACAGCAGGGAACACAATGAAAGTTTTCAGGTACTGGATCCCACCCACAGACAATGTCAGAACCCTGACTGGCAGAGGAGGCACAGGTTAATGACAGGTGACACAATCTGAATTATTCAAAATACTGACACCCAGACAAGATTAAGATACCACCAAGTTTAAGACATGCTACTAAACCTCTTGGGCAAGGACTCAGGTGGGTTAAAAGAAGGCAAATTTGGGGGTCTGTTCTCCTCCCATTCTTAATTTCTCGCTTTCCTTTTATCTTTATTTGGGAGTTAGCACCAATTCCAGTGTTCTCCTTCAGTACTGCTAATGCAGCACAACTTGCTCTTAGACCCACAGTTGAGCCCATAGTCAGGGCAGCACTGTTCTGTTCTCTCATTTTGGTGGCAGAAAGAGAAGTGCCCTTGGGTGGATTGGTGAGAGCAGCTCCAGCTCCCACATCGACCCAACACGATCAGGGTTCACTGCCCAATTATGTAAAGAACATCTGAAGAGTGGCACAGCAAGACATTCAATATGAGGTGGATCTATTCCATGGGGGGTAGAACAGGAGACTGAATAGAGGAGCACAGCACAATATTTAGTGTGCCACAACATTCCCAGTTGCACTTTGGTATTACTGTTTAGCCATTGCCCCTCTTAAGACTGTTATCATCACAGCTCAGGTTTCCACAGATTGTTTCTCACAGATGAACAGATGATCAAGTTTTGTGCTCAATATACATTAGGGGAACATGTGCATGAATGTATTTGAACAGGGATTGATGGTGAAGGATGCCAACCACCTCGAGCACACCTGCATTCATTAGAAATTAAGGGTTTTCAGCAGCTGACAGCGTCAGGGATTGACATAGTATCTTTTACTGAATTCACTGTAACAAGGACAACATCTACCAGCAAAGACCAGGACTTGTAGTACTGTCAAGATGATCCTTCCATTTTACTTTAAACTATAACTGTAACAGCAATGTGTTACAATGACAGACTGTTTCCAACTACTATTATTTATCGGAGCAGCTCCTGGAGGACCAACAGGTCAAGACTCTCCTGTACTTGGTGTTGTTCATGATAAACAGTAAGGCACAGTCCCTGTCCCCAAAGCTCCAAAACTAGTAAGCTGACACACACCGTAAATATTTAATAAACTGTCTGTACCAACATAAATACCTCACTTACATCAAGATGCTACAAGATACAAACCAATGTCTCATACTGTAGTAATCTAAACAGTAGTCTGAATATAAATTAATATTTCTCACAGTTTTTCTTTCATTTCTAAAGAGGACTGGATATTGAGGGGGAGAGAGAAGAAACTGCCATATGTGTCTCTATTGCTAACACAAAAGGTTATAACAAATGGCAAGCATACTATTGGCGAAGAAAATGATCCTATTGACACATACGGGGAAAAATTCTGTACTTACATATATCTATTCAAAAGATGTGTGTTGACTTCTAGAGACTGTTAGAGAATGGAAGACTTTTCTTCCAGAGAATAGAAATGCTATGCCTGAAAGAATAATTCCTAAAGAATTCTGTGGGAGCAAGGATGGTACATCTGGGACAATAGCTATTTCTGTCATCTAGATAAGTCCGTCTTCTTTCAGGAAAAAAAAAAAAAAATGGGCCAACTTCACTGAGTCACACGGCTGCAAACCCATTAGCACTGTCACATTTGAGAAATGCTATTATGAGTGCCTCTTACACTGACATCATTCACTGTGTATAATAAAATCATCACCTTTTCTCTTGGTCGGTCCCACAGCTCAATAGGTTCTTTGGTTTCTTTCCTTTCATTTTTTCCCCCCCTACAAGCAGCCTATATCCAAATTCTGCCCTTTCTTGTGTCTTCAATAGTCAGGTGTTTGTTTTTCTGACCATATCTCTGAAACACCTATCCAGAACTTTATTTTCTTTTGCCCTAAATACCTCATCCACTACAGCTCTTCCTTTCTAGCCTCCCACATATTCATATCACCTTCTTCTTTCCATAATTCCCTACAACCAAGAAACATCTGCCTTGTCTTTCAGTCTGACCTGATGCATCTATCCCACACCTTGAATCCATCAATCCCCTGATTATGACATTTAAGATCATTCCCCCGATTTCAGAGCTTTTCTCTGCTTATTTACTCAAGTTGGCCCTTATTGAACCTCATCCCCACCACTCTGGCACCAGTTCCAGGTTTGACAGCTGACTCCCTATTTCTCTGTCAAACTAATAATGGTCTCTTCTTTGCTACCATTTTTTTTTTTTTTTAGCCAAATAGCAAGGCCAATGCCCTATTTTTCTTTTAAATTCTTTGTCACTACATTCTTCTAATGAAATGCCCACATTAAAAAGTGCAGTAAAGATGAAGTGAAAAAGTGAAGGCTAGTAAAAATGCTGGAGTAAGGAACTGAGATTGAGAGACTACTTTTGCCTAAAGCATTCAGAGCAAAAAGCTGCAGGTGCTTCCCCTCCTTCCTGCTCACTGACAATCTGCAGAGCAAGGTCTGTGCTTGACCACTGCCTCGTTCTGACCAAGCTCATTGCCTGTAGCTTTACAAAATCTATCAACCAGGACAAATGCCAGTTCAGTCTCCGTCTCCACATTGCCCAATCAAATTTGAAGTTGAATGGGTTTTAAGTGGGGGCAGAATTTGGCCTGTTTCCTTAATTAAATATGGTCCTGTCAGAAAGCTCTTACATTAGCTGGGGACAAATAGAAAAGGAGAAAAAAAATTAAATTGTGGAGAAAGGGTTTAAATAAGAAAAAGTCATTAAAAAAGACATCATTAAATATATGGGAATTTAAGCAGCTTTTAACAAAGAATTCAGCTGGAAAGAAAGTCCAACTGTATTTTAAAATCTGACAATTATGTTCTGCTTTATAAATCCCAATCTTTAAAAGACAACACTACTGCACATTGAAGAAATGTAGGGAAAATTTTTCATGCAAAGTCAATGACAATCCTAAAATTCAAGGACAGATCAGAGGTATGGTTCAGTCTTATGTTTATAAAGTGTTATCCATCCACACTTGCATAATATATATCTGCAGAATCCTAAATCATCTAATGGTGTGATAAAATGCATGTTGGCTCAAGAGCCAGCATCAGAATGTTGCAATAAATTAAGTTCTAATACAGAAGTGTAGCTGTACTTATCTATGCATCAATACACATTTGCACACATACAAGAAACATGTGACCAAAATCACAAAGCAAAAACCCTGATTCTGTATATCTGTATGATTACAAAACTTCCAGCCATGTAAATGCAAAGTGAACCACATAGTTCAAAACCCAAGTCACACATAACTTCATGCTATATTCTGTAATATGTCTCCTGCAATTGGAATAGGTACTCTAGCACTAAGTGAATATCACATAAAAATTAGATTTAGAAATTGACTATTACTGGTTTTATCTAAATATTGGCATGACAAAGTTGAAATTGTTTGGACCTTGGATATATCTCATCAGACTTTCTAACCATTCACACACTGTTAGAATGGTCACCATTAAAAACTTAAGAGCTTAATTTTTCCAAATAGCTAGCATTACTCTGCTTTTATGGTATTTTCTACAGTTAATGTGTAGAATATCTGAAGAATATTAAGATAAAGTTACTGATTTGCAATGTTATTTATAAGAGTTTTAATGGAGGTTTCTGTATTTTGTCTGTTGTAAAATTCAGTGTAGTAACTTGTTTTCTCTGTATGAAACAGACAGCTCTAAGAGTTTCCACATACCACTAGTGCGTGCAAAGAGAATGTTACTGTGAAACTGAACAGCACCTCACTGTACTCTAGATCTAACATCAATGAAGGCTTTTGTAACAAAAAATAGCTGGCTAAGGCCAGCACTTTTTCCTCATTTACTTTATATTGATATATGACAATCCTGATAAGAAAGAGATAGACCTGCCATATTTATAATGAATCATTTTATAATCAAATACCGTATATTAACCTGGTCTCTGGCCAATCTAGCACCTGGCTGCCAAGTTCATAATTACACTGTTCTACAGTGAAGGGTATGAAATAAATTAATTTCATGCTATTTTTGGTCTCACGCTAAAATACATTTATTAGCTGGCTAGCATCGACAACAATTAAGGTTTGCTAATTCAGGTCTTGATTTTCCCTATTTAAATTCTTTTTGATGTTTCTTTCCTCCATATTCTCAGGTCTGATCCATTTTTTATACTTACTTTGTATGTTCTTTCTTTGCTTAGTGATTTTGTACTTTACAGGCTTGTTCCAACTTGTTCTCCACTGAGAACTTAAAAATAAATAAATATATATATATATATTTACACCAAATCCAACAAGTCTAAAGCTAAAATCAAGAACATGCTTAATATAAAATTACATTTGGATTGCTGATTTCTATGGCACATCCAGCTGTAATGATACTTTACTTATCAATCCCTCATTTTTAATGTCAGACATGTTATGTTAAGCTAGCTTGTTCACGTAATGGATTTACTGATTAGTTCCTGTTTTGGTCTATAATTGTTCAATGATTTCCTCAATATTAGCTTAACCAAAAAGCTTATATATAATTCTTTGCAATGTGCTTGACAGAAATACAGAAACATTCATGAGAGAATCACAGTTTAAGTTAATCAATAAAGGCTTTATCAAGAGTTTTTATTTATAGATAATGCAAATGTTAAAAAAATGTTACAGCCATTAATTATTAGCAGTTTTTTTAAAGCACGAAGTAAGAGTTGAATAAATGTACTTTAAGACACTTAAAGCCCAGGCATTCTTTTTAAAATGACTAGCTAAAGAGCCCCTTGGGCTGTCTTTTTACTGCTTTTCAAAGCTCTAATAGCACTTTTTCACCAAAGACACACCCCTTGAATCCTCGGAGAGATACAATAGCATAATTGTTCTTTTAGGTTTTAAGGCCTTGACATATCTGTCACTGAAAGAACAGTGAATAATAATACCAGAACTATTTTATGCAAATTCCACTTAGAGGTTTCAAGATTTTTGTGAGACGCATCTTGCCTCCTTGTTGACAGTTTTATTGTCACATTAGCTTTACATGAGAAAGTGGTAAAGTTTTCCTCTTTGTTAAATAATACCCCATTTTAAAATCTTTTAGATAAAGTTAAAAACAAATACAAAAACAATGAGATGGAAACATCAATTTGGAAAGGTATCAAAGGAGAAAATAGTAAGATATTTTCCCACTAGCTTTCATTTTTCAAATTATAAATCACACTCATTATAATGTGTAATATGTATAAAATTAATATTTACTTGCATATATGTATATATTTACACACACATATAGGGTTATGAATAAAACATACCAGGATGTGTATTCTTAGGCTAGTCAATGAGGAATGGCTCATATCTCAAGGTCACAAAGCTACCAAATACTTTCTGTGTATATAAGTTCATAGTGTATGTGTATGTGCATATATATGTATGTATATATATGTGTGTGTGAGTACATATATGTATATATGTTCTGTGTATATATGTTCATGATATATTGCAGCTCATACATTCAGCTGGCAGAGAGGAGATGAGAGAATTATATGCATACATCATAGAGGATGCTTTTAATTTTTCAAAAAGTTTTGCGAAATTTCCTGAGATGCAGCGGTGTGATGGAGGTGCTATCCAAGATAAGAATAGCAAGTTTAACCCTACTCTGCAACTGAGTGCCACAGGACCCCTCACTCACTCCCTCCAGGCTGGATGGGAGAGAGGATCAGAAGGGTAAAAGGAGGAAAACGTGTGTTGAGGTAACAGCAGCACTGCTCAGCAGTGACTAAAATGTGTTATCAACATTATTCTCACCCCAAATCCAAACACAGCACTGTACCCACCACTAAGAAGAAAATTAACTCTTTTCCAGATAAAACCATGACAATATCTGAGACATATTCAGAAATACTCATAAGTACAGTATTTGTGAATGTATCTTAGATGGATCCTGAAGCCTGCCTACTCCAGTAGCAAACAGTACAGTATAGGTCTCTACAGAATTTACAAAGAAATAATTCTGCAAAAAGGTTTTCTTTTTCTGCTACACCAAAAACAATTCTGCATTTTTCCTGACTGTCCTGTTCATTAAGAAATAACTTTAATCTGAACGAGAAGTCTTTTTTATTTACATGTAAAAATACCCTCAGAATTCTTCAGACCATGGCTCTATAACCCAATCCTTGTGACACGTTTCTCTCCTTAAATTGCACAATAACAAGAACAGCTAAAATATAAACAAAGGTTTAAAGAAGAGATGAAGCATGAGACACACCCCTCTTTTTTGTGAATTCAACCCTCAGATTCACTAAAATGACCACAGAGGCACAGATAATCCTTCCTGGGAATATGAGAGGAGAAGAAGGAATTTTGTGATATAATTCCATAACTTGTTCATGAGCAGAGATGTGTCAAAGGATACAGAACTCCTGTTCATTCAAACAGAAGGGACAGAGGACTCAGAATCCAAGACATTTAGGCTGTGCAACTGTTTTTGCAATGGATTTTCCACTCCTCAAATGTACTCCTGTTCAAATGTCAGGCCTCTAATTTGACTGTTTTCAAAGCTTTTTCTCAACTTATTGACACTCATTTGACTTCACAGGCTCGAGGAACTATCCAGTCCTGATGGAAAGATAGTTCTGCTCAAGGACATACTATGAATCTGTATGATTATGAAAATAATCCTGGAATATTTAATATTCATGGGGAGCACACATGACCTCCAATTTTAGGTTCTTGCCTCTGAAAACACTATTACAGAACAAACTGCATAGAACTACAGTATAATAAAAAGTTATTTTTCATAAAGTTGTGCAAAAACTTCTACATGCAATATAAAATGGAATCATACTATTTTTATACTGAATCCAGCTGCATACATTCTTAGTTCAAGCACCAGGTTCAAGTACACTTAGTTTTCCCTTGAGTTAAACTCATTAGACGCAAATCAGATTCAAATTTACCAACTTACAACTCATTTGCAAAAAATGTGGACATTTACAGGACTCTTCACTCTCAGTACTGACTTAATAAATACCTCTGATGTGCAAAAGTCCTCATTTTCATTTCTAAAGCAAAGAATTGCTATTGATGGGACTGAGTACCACTTAGTCCAGGTGGTCAACAGCACCTTTACTGAGTACCTGTAGCATAACCAAGAGAATTATGTGTAAGACTCACTGCTCAGCACTGTGTGAGAAACTCAACAGATTTCTCAGTGGATCCAAAATATACAATGCTAGTGAGACAACTCCCACTAAGAGAATTACAGCAACAACAAAAAAAACCCAACAAAAAAACAACAACAAAAAAAAACCAAACCAAAGTTGACAATGAAAATGTCTAGATAATGTGGACAAATACAACAAGTACTTAACCAAATTCCACACTGGCACAGTCCAGCCCAGCCTGGACTGCTGGATGCTACATGGAACTGTGGGGAAAGAAAAGCCCTTGGAGAAGAAATCTGTTCAAAACTAATTTAGGAAGTGGTATTCCAAGGCATAGAACCACCACGATAAAAGGTATTTGTTGACATGTATCAAACTAGGGACATTTGCCACTTTCATTGGTTATGTAATTACAAACTAACTATAGGTTACAACCAGCTTCCTTGAGCTGGTATTTCTTTACAAAGTCACTGGGTAAGAAGTGGTTGGATGCCAAAGCACTGGAGAGGAAGTATGCAGTAAAGCAGAACATCTTTTTCATAGTGAGAAGTAGAAGCAATGAGAGAACATGTATTTTCTGGGTGCATTGGCATCAGAGAGCAGGATAGAAAGTGCCAGGTTGGTGATTTCTGTCTGATGATAGAAACAAGTGAGGAATTTCTAAATGAACTGGGAAAAAACCTGGGGATAAGGCCCAATTTCAAGTCTTAAAATGCCATTCTTCCCACCCTGCTTTTGACCATATGGACACTTCACCCACTGAAACCACAGCCTATTGATATAGGAAAGAAGAGATTGGTTTCTGAATGACTTTCATGTGAGCCATGATAATCCTCATTTGAGGAATGTCCTCATCACAAGGGGACAGATGGAAGAAAGCCCTTACTGGGATCTTACCATAAGACAAAGTTTTGTATTTTATCACTTCTTTTAAAACAGAAAATGCCCCAAAAATGGTGAGTATGGGAGGCAGAGCAAAAGCCCATTGATCCCTCAGATCATGAGGGATCCATCCCACTGCCCCTTCAGGCAGAAGCAGGGCAGCTGAAGGGGCACAGAGGGGAGCACCAACACCCAGTATTTGGCATCTCCCCAGGGACAGACTAAATCTGGAATATAGCACACAAGTGGCTTGGGACATACTGTGACCTGGCCAGGACATGGCTGTGGGGAGCTGGGGATTGGCACTGCTGTGGCACAGCTGGTAAGGGACTGTTGGTCCCAGGGGCTTAAATGGGGTCCTGGGCCAAGGGAAGACTGGGGTAGGCCTGGGGGGAAGAGTTCTTCAGTCCCTGATGGGAGGAAAATATTTTGTTTGACCTACATGGAGGTTTCAAGTGGAAACAACCCATTGCTGAGCAAAGTGCATGGTCTGGATCTCAGCCTCCAGCAGGGATGCAGACAAGAATGTAGTAGGTGACTTTCATTTCAGGTGCTATATCTGCATGATCCATAAAGGAGTTCTATTAAGCTGCTACAAATTCTGCATTCAGACAAGCAGTAATATCAAAACCCATACTTCAGGGCTTTGGTTGGTCAGGAAAGATTTATTTCTTCTAAATGCACAAGTGCTCAGCAGCAGGAGAAAACTGCCTTGTTCTGAAACAGCACAGACTGGCTATGACAGGAGACAAGCACATTAGATAATATATATCTAAGGTGAATTTTCATTTACAGATGCCTGATTGATATAGCTTTCTTGAATAACTCAGACTGGTAAGGATACCCAGATTTTTTTTCCTTTTCTTGCAGCTTGAGTAGGTGCAATTTCCTTCATTTTTTCTCCCTTTCCAAAATATTGGTTCACAGTGGCCTTTCAGTTTCTGTGCCTGTTGACCACACTAGGTCCTATGGGCTGAAGTGCTCGGTTGTAAAGAAAATTTCTGAGGTAATCAGGATCATTTCAGATAATAATGACCTAACACTGTATGACACTCCATCGAAAACAGATCTTATTCTGAACCCTTTGGCTCTTTGAGCTGAATTTGAACACATATTCTAACACCTAATGTATTAATATCTAACTTTTATCTAATTAACTCAAAAATTAACTGAAATTCTAATTAATTACAAATTCATAGCTGATCTAATATCAATTGTAGTCAGGCATCTTAAGTATGTTATGTATAAATATTATAAATAATTTCATCTTGTTCATATGTTCCCTGAACTAAAAATGGTATCCTAGAGATGCAGACAGTTCAGGAATTTGTTCATGGCGAGGCTGTGCAGCAACTTAAAAATTCCAAATATAAACAAGAATATTTGTCTTTAGTACAACTGAAGAAATTAAAGGAATATTTCTTTTTTTTTTTTTTGAGTCAGCATGATGCATGAAGGAGTGTTGCTGCTAAAGATCAATAGATCATGCGGACACAGGTCGAGGTGTGGTGAAGAAAGAGCAGAGTTTATTTCTTCTCTCAGAATTTATAGGCTTCTGACCATGGCCAGGGATTGGATGGTCAGGATAACACTTTCCTCCTGCACTGGCCATGAGAGATGCCCATCACAAGACGTGTAACAGAAAGAATGTACACATATCTATGTTTACTGTTACTGTCCTGGGAAAGTCTTTAGAAAACCATGTTAGCAAGCTCAGAAGCTGAGTTTTCAGGGCGACAAAGGAGAAAATTAATTTTTAAATTCAAGCAAAGATTTTTTTTTTTTTCTGTTTTGCCTGTTAGTCTAGTCATCTCTTAATTTTGTGGATTCTCTCTTTAATTCCCTATATATTCTCAAGCATCAGCCCTCAAGTGAGATAATTCCTTCTTTACATCTTCATGTATGCAGATGAAACTTCTCTGTCTGCACAAGTTTATTTTCCTGTTGGTTTAGGATGTACAATTAGATGTATACATCCAAAACACACCTTTCTATAAATCCAGCCCAATGAATAAAACTCATTATCTTGAGGTATTTCTATGGGCAAAGGTTATGCTTTTCTGATCCATATATATATATATCTTTGTCTAAACAACAGTAGCTCAATTGGTTTAGATCAGAGTTATACTCTTTTGAGTAAAAAGGTGTGATTAACGTAATATACTACTGGATCAGCCCAGCATCATTCTACAGTATACACAAACCTATTGTCACTGGAACTGTGAGAGTGCTTGGTAAAAGCCCAGCCTTGAAAACCAAATTCCTTGTAAAAACCACCAGAGAAGGTGAGATGAAAGGTACCTTAACTGTGATGAGGACTTTCTGTCAAAGTAGGTGTATTGTGAGCCAAGATCATTTTCACCAGTCATTTCATGTCACCTATGACATGAAGGTTTATGTTTCACATTTAGCATGAAATAAATAAAATAATAAATAAATAAATAACAATAAGATCCAAGAGCTGCAGGGGCAGTCCTTTCACTGCCAGGCACATTTGAACTACTGCTTTGAAACTGAGGAAGGATGGATGGCAGAGAATGAGGGAGCTCAGAAGAGTGAAGGATGGGAGAAGTCCTGCCCTGCAGAAGTGTTTCCTTGCATATGTTAACTGGCTCCAAGGGAAGAAGTCACTCTCTCAGTTGACAAAAAAGACAGAAAAGGCTGTGCTCTGGTAGAACCTGAATAAATTGCCAAGGGAGCAATAGCAACAGCCATTGAGGTAAATGAGGAATGGAGGAAGAGGAAAACAGCAAAAAGATACTACAGAAGACTTGAACTTAGGACAATAAATAGAAAATAAAAAGAGTAATAAAAAGTAACACTTCCTGGAAGTGTAAGGGGAATGGCAAAAAGAATACCAAACAGAGAATGTGAGTCATAAGCACAATTGTGCAGAACAGTTTCACAGCTGCTCCACATGAGAAAGCAGGGGCACCTCAGCGTGCCTGAAGGTGAGCTCCCTCCCACAAGACTTCCAAGCATGGCTCTCTCAGCCCCCTCCCTTTCCATAATTAGAGAGGAAATGTCATAAACATTAATCTCCACTCCACATGAGAGGCACGTAGCAAGTTAGGCCTCACCCAAAAAATGTTTCCCTGCTCTACAACCCTCCCTTGAAGTGCCATTTCTGGAAGGCACTGAAGAATTTCACACATCTCCTCTAACATGGTGAAGTTTCATTCTTTAACTGCTAATACTACAATTCTCATAGCAATCCACTCATCTTTTCCTTATTTTAGCTTGTTGTAATGGCAAAACTCATCTTTATCATGGTTATAAGAAATAAAAAAACAATTGACTGTCTGCATTTATAGCGCTGGATTTTTTGCAGCCACCCAACAGCATCCCTTCATGGCTGAGCTGCAAGACCTTAGATGCCTTATGCATCCCCCTGTTACAACTCTGTCTCTGTTCAATGTAAAATCTAAGCCTCTCACACACACATTTCTTTGCAGGTATAAAAGACCTAGAGCTTAATGTGGAGGGAAAGAGCTGTTTTCCCCCATTCTCCCCAGTCACTGGGAATGTGGACAATATCCACAGCCTGTCCACCACACAGGCCCAAAAAGCCAGAACTTTCTTCTATACAGGGCCCTCTGTCTATGAGCTCTAAGTGCAATTTGCAAGCATACCCAGTGTCTCATCTCTCATTTTGATCACTGCAACATCTTTTCCTCAAATCCTGATAAAAACAGCCAGGCCATGCTCAAATCCATTCACAATTTTGCTGAAGAGATCATTATCTCAGGCTTTTCCTTTGACCACAACATTCTGTTTTCTGCATTCTCTTGTTAGGCCCCATGTTGGTTTTACATTAAACATAAACATCCCCATCCTTGCATGGACCATCAGAGTCAGTTCTCAGTCTATGTGTCATTTCTCAATCATCTCACCTGTGACTGATTCATGGTGTTGGCTTCCTTCTTAAGCTTATCAAGTGTCTTAACATGAACATTTAGTACTAGCATGCTATTAGTATTCTCAGAGAGGTTTTGTTTTGTTTTGTTTTTTTGGCTTGGTTGATTGGTTTGGGAGTTTTTCTTTTATTTTGGTTTTTTAGTTATTTACAAAAGCCAATTACTTAGCTGCTGTACTAGCTCTGATTCCCTTCTGCTCAAAGATCCTCTTGGGACAGGATAAAGATTTTTTTGTCAGGGAATAGGTTACATCTCCCAGATTATCCTGAGCTACCTGTACTGATTCCAGCAATTGATTTTGAGACAGGCTCCTCCAGGGATGCATTTACTTAAAACCACTAAGAGTAGATGCTTTCAAGGCAAATATCAGTCAAGAATTAGTAGAAAAAGGGTTCATATATCTAGCCTTTTCCCCAGACTCTCAAACCATCCAGGCTCTTCTAGAAGGTAGTTGAGCATAAGACGCAAAAAGTCCCTCAACTTTCCCTTATTAGTAGAGTTGAGCTTCATTTGAGTTTGGCAAGACTGCTGATCAGTTTGGTGCTTTATATTTCTCAAGCACTTAGTGTAAATGGAGAAGGGAAGAACTCTGCTGCCTTTTGTCCACTTCTTCCAACAAATACTACAGGTGTTCTGTTCCAACTCCTGCAGTTATTCTCCATTTTCATCCTTTAGCTTTTGTCATTTTTGGAAGACTTCCAGACAGTACCTTTTCTTCTGAATTCATGTGACTATCCTATATGCACTTCTGGTTATGATCAGAGCTCAACTTACAATTCCACTACTTTTCTTTGGGCCATCCTAACATATTGATAATATGTGTACTGCTGTTTCCTTACCTTTCTTATTAGATATTCTCTTCCAATAGATGTTCAGCAGATTCTGTTCAGTGCCTGGGGTGTGTCAGAAGCTAAAATTTTGGTCTCCATTTCACCTATGCTATGTAATGCAAAGTAAAGCTTTCTCTGGGTAATTCAGGACTTCTTTTAGCAGCTAAAATGATAATGAGGTATAGTTGTCTGATATGGCATGAAGTCCAAATAAAATAAATTTGGTGGACCTTATCTAGTAAGATGAATCAATTGTCCTAAAGTGGGGCAGTGCTCAAAAATGAAAGCTTCCACTAATTTGGGTTCTGGGAAAAGTGCTAACATGTAAATTTCCACAGTGCCTAATGTTTGGTGCCTATTACTCTTCTTGTGTTGGTTTCCTCGTTGCTTGAGGGCCAAAATGCAACTTAAAGAAAAATAATCTAAGAAAATAATCACACAGATGTATAGAAAAGTACATAAAAGCATCCTTGACACAAAAAAATGTAAATCACAACACTTATAACTTATTTCATTTTCATTCTCCTCCCCTTCTTTTTCTAGGGTATAAAAGAAATACTACTAGTAATAATAATAAGTAAAACAAACAACAACAAAAAAAGGAAGCCTGGCATAGTTATCATTCATGTTGATGTCAACAGCCCTGCATAGACAGGTTACAGGAAAATACCACCCCAGGGATCCTATTCATGGTTCACAGCAGGGCCCTGTCTGTAATTACTGTGGCCTAGTTATTTCTCAGGGAAAGAAGTCCACCACCAGATCTATTTTTTTTTTTCTTAATAGGTGAAGTTGAACCTAAAGCACTGTAATTTTAATCAAATCTTTGCCATCTGCATGTAGTGTCTCTAAGAAGTTGAAGATTTAAGTGTATGTTGTAGGGTTTGCTGAATAGTCCCAGAGGGGGGAGAAAGGGCAGAGAGATTGCAATTATGTTACACTTAAAGGTATTTCTGTTGCCAAGAAAGGGATGGGCGGGGGGGTGGGGGGCTGAGTCTTGCGAGGGTTTTTTCCCTTTCTCTCTCTGTCTCTATTTCCCCTTTCCCCTAGTGAGGGTTAAGATGATGTCATGGACGAAAAGGAAAATATTGCAATGGAATAGAAGACAAAGCCAGAGTGAGAAGGGGAACAATAAAGCAGCAGTTTTTAATTTGTCTATTAATTGTTTTAAGAATAAAAGGTTGCAAACAGTATGACTAAATAGTTTGACACAGAATTTTCTGCATTGCTTCTTTTCCCCAGGGAAGTCTTATATTCAGAAACTATAATTAAGATCTTATATTTAATGTTACCTTTAATATTTTAATTTCTAATCTCTCATTCCTCATTATGAGATTCCATAGTTTACAAGAAAAATCTGATATTTGAGCCTTTTGAATTGGAAAACACAGTTTCGCAATTATGGCAAAATTTATACTGGAGAAGGATCAGATTCCTGTATCTGATGTTTCAGTCTAACAACTGCTTGGCCATAAAAGATTATTAAGAATGCATGTCCATTAGTACTTTTGGGAAATGAACAAAAGTCACAGAACTGACAGATAATACAAAAATCTTGTCCAGAGAAGGGCTCATTCAGCTGTTATAGTTTTAAAACAACAACACGCTGAAAAATCAAACTGCTCTGTGCTTGCATTCTTAAAACAAGAGCTATCAAAATAACATGTTGTTTCTTCAAGTTACGGTTTTCTGTTTTGATCAGTTGCCACTCTGGTTTCTAGACAATACCAGCATAACAAGGGTGATGCTTACTGCTCAACTGTTGCTTACAAATGAATTGTTTCTTCCCACTAGTTAAGATATGTGTATTTTTGGGCAGCCAGCCTTCAGGTCTAGAGCCAGTCAAATGCCATTTCCCATTCCTAAGTGAGCAAGAGGGTGGATGCACTCATGTAGGTGTTAAAAACAATGCAAGCAACCAGATATCTCAGAAGTGCAGTCTAGACAACAGAAAGTGCAGCTGTGGCACCTGCCTTAACAAACTCACTGCCAAGGAAAGTGTGATGAGATTCCTTATTTACTGAAAGCGAATTAACCCCCAAATTATTGACTGATATACTCCAATACTAGAGATTCACTCATGTGGGTTTATGTCCTATCTCTCTCAGAGGGTGCAGTGTGAAATACCGGTACTAGTTCGTGTCCACAGCTTTCAAATTTCCTTACATACCTGCCTGGGCATGTTTTTATTAATGTTTGACCAAAATAAACTGTTGGACAGAAATAGTAACGTGAACAAGTTATACATCCTGAAGCAATTGTTTCTTCCAGTCTACAATTTTCCAGGATATTCAGGAAGGTCTCCTAGATTCTACCTTGCTCACGTGTCACTGAATTGAGAGAAAGTGTCAAAGTTCAAAAGCATAGACTGAATATGTGATCAATACTTCTCAACTCCAGAAAGAATGGGAAAAATAAAAGAAATAACTTATTTAAAAAAATAATTTATAAAACTATGAAGTACAGGAACATTTACAGACCTTTAGAACAAAAAAAACAGCCTTCCTTTTACTACAGTCATATTAATTTGGCCTCATTATATTCTCAAGATAAATTTGCAACTTAGATATTAGAAAAAAAATAATGAAAGAAAGAACACAAAACTGCTTTTATTTTTCAGTGAAAATTTCAGATAATTTAAACATTTTTCTATTTTGACTCACGATTACCTCATGACACATTTCACTTCACACTAACATCTCTGTTCTTTGTATACGTATACTCTTAACCAGTCTTAATTTTAATATTTTTTAATTCAAACACATTTAATAACACAAAACATATATGTGCATTCGTATATCAAAAGCATACAAGCATAATTTTCAACAAGTATTCTTCTTGAGAAATTCTTCTAAAACACTTACTTATTGCCCAAGACAATATCAGATAGAGAAGTACATAATAATACAATAATTATGATAATACAATATTAAGATTGTCAATATCAGAGTGAAAGAATTAAGGTAACGGTTGAAAGTAGTGGATGTTCAATGTCAATATTTTCTCATTTTATGTTATCCATAAATAGTAATTATGATAACTAACATGTCCAATAAGAACAGTTAAGGGAAAATTTTCTCTCAGAAAGTAAAACTAGCAGAATAATGTTGGAAAGCTTTTGGTTTAAGTTCAGGTTAGATTTGAGTTTGGCTTAGTTTACTTGCTTGCTCTTAATATCAAAATCTCTGTTGGCCTAGATTACTACAATTTAAGAGCCAGAAGAAAGAACAATTCATTTTCTGCTGGCATTGGTATCCAAACATGGATTTTCTACATTTATCTTGTTGATGATTAGCTGTTCCCTTTCTGGAAATACAGGGATGATAAGGGTTGAAATGTTTAATTCAATGCTGTGTAAGAAAAAAGTAGCCTTTTCTTTTGGTATGCTAGTTAAAGATTGGTTTTATTTTCCCAAAGACCTTCATAATTATATTAGGACTCCCATCCTGCTGAATCAATTTACAATTAATACAATGGCAACCCACTGCTTAGTTTAATGTGTATCCCAGTCTTCTGAACAATATGAGTGAACATATTGCAGTGTCTGAAGGAACAAAATTTCCAGACTGCGTTTTAATGCAATGGATTTTTTACAGAATCTTGAAGATGAACTGGAAGAAAGTTATAGGATGAAAGCAAATATGCATCAAATATAATATTCCCTATTCCCTAAGTTGTATTTCTTTCCCTGTGAGTAGCAGGAGTCATATCTCCCACCCTCTGAGTTTCTGTCAGCAATCAACACCATTTACAACACATGCTGCATAAAGGAAAATTGCATTACAATGATAGTTGATCTCTGTTATGACATGTATCTTCATGGCTACAGAGGGGAAAGATAACTCATCTCTGAAATAGCCATGAATGATATATCTGTCTTTCCTGGTAAGAAGTGTCATAATAGATATTGGCCCTCATGTGCTACCTCTTTACAAAATCATTGTTCTTCAGGAAAGAAAGTTGTTTATAAAGACTAAGAAAGTTAAAGCTCAGAAATATAGCTAGAAAAGGAATTTTTCTATCCTATGTGACTTAAAGAAGTCTGAATTTTGTCATTACAGCATACCTAAACCCAACTTACATATGAACATTTATATCTGACAGCATATTGTTACATTCATACTTAGAAGTAAGTGCACATGCTACATGTAATATACCCCAAAATGATATACCAAAATGTTGTCCTTGAAGAAATTGAATTCTTGTTAGCCTGTTAATGGGTGAGGCAAGAATATGTTGTCTGCAAAGATTGCACACGAACTCCAGTTAAGCCTTTATAACTTTGTGATCTGTCAGATGTACTACAAAGTTACTGTCTTCAAAATGGCTGGAAAGGATTGCTTCTGGCTGCTTTCTTATGGAAATAGGAATATTTCCTATGGAATAGGAGGAATCCCTCCCACATACCTGTCAGTCACTCTCTGCACTTTTTCAAACCACTGGCCAACTGCAGTTACCTTTGAAATAGTAAAAGCTTTAAAGATAATTAAATTCCTAGATGTTTCGTGAAATTCAGTACCTGAAGAAAGACTATTTCCCATGACTTTCTGTCTAGGAATAGCAAGGAGAACTTGGCTATGACCACTTTGCTACAGAAGTGATCTGAAATCTGCAGAAGTGTTGCAAGAGAGAACCAGGGGCATCACTACGGCCTCGTAACATCCAACAGGTGCCTTAAGAAACCTGGCCTTACTGTTCTACTGATCACAGACACTTCAACTTTCAAAAATTAAAACATCTCTGTCACTCCAGTTGTAGCGTTAGGGCTTCTGTAAAATCTGACTTTGTCTTGGGCAAATTTGTTTCTAAGAACTTCAGTTCATGGACTTTATGGTCAGAAGGGAATTTCTAAAAACCTTGAGTTCCTAGCTTGACCTGCATAACACAAGCCATATAATTTTATCTCCTAGTTCCTACAGGATTATTCTCCTTCCCCATATAAGTGAACTATATTGAATTTAATAAATCTGTAGAGCAAAATGATTTAGAGATGAAAGATTATTTTCTTCTCCTGGTTAAGGCCCTTTCCAGAGAAGAGCTCAGGAACTGGAGTTCCAATATGCATTGGGTAATGTGTCAAATTAAACGTGTATTTATGTTTTCAGTGGATCTGAACTAAGCTTATAGATTCTTGTAAGACTAGGCAACTGAATCCCTTTCTGATCTATAAAGCTTCAGCCTTCCAAAATACAATGTCTTTAGCCATCAGTCTGAAAAGTCAACTCATGACATGGTTGTAAAATGCCAGGTTTTACAAACTCTCAAGAAAGCTAATGATAGGCCAGGTAACTGCTAAATAAGATTATGAAACACTGTCTAAAGAGACAGACAAGACTGTAATTCTCAAAATACTCTTCTTATGTATGCTGGGTTTGATTTTGATTAAGAATAATGGCATATTGTGCTATTTTATTTCACTTGTGCCCTGAAATATTGTTGTCATCATAAGATATAAATCACAGCAAACTGAAATACATACTCTTCAAGCTATAAACTTATAGAAACTAGTGTAAGGTAAATTAAAACCAAATCCATATATTTAGATTTTATTACCAAGTAACTCCTCTGATTTGTTAAGTAAAATAATTGTTCCCTGATAAAATATCCATAAACCTTAAGTGTGATCTACTGTACTCTATCTATACCCTTAAATATACATAAGATTTATAATTTAATAGTATATATACAGGTGCAGGTATCCTTGTAGTTTAATATATAAGTAACTAGCCACTTCTGAATGCACCTACATATTTGATTTTTCCTAGACAAAAGGTATATTAAAGAGAACACAGCATAAAAATATTTTTTACCAATGCATGGATGCTTCATTTTGTGCAAGAAAAAAATTATGAAGTTCTAACCACATATAAAGTGAAAATAGTAAGTTTTAATTTGTCCTCTACAAAGCTCAACCCAAGTCACAGACTTTTTCAGAATTTTTGAAAGTTTTACTTCTCACTTCAGCAGGAATTTAAGAAAAACATGCCACACTGAACCAACCCACAGAGACACTTTTTTTCCAAATGTCTTGAAATTTTTTTTGAATGTTGATTGCAGCTTGTCTTCTCCATGCATTTTTATATATACTTTTGCATTAACATGTTATAAAAAGCTACTATATGTGGAGATAATTAAATGTTTGGGTGAGGAGGCATACAGAATACACCTGTGATATTACACTATGTCAGTATGATTCTTAGGCTCTGATGTGTATTATGGGTTAATTAAGGCATGGGAAATAATGTATATGAAAAGATATATCTTCTTTACTTCCAATGAAATAAAAATTTCAAATCAAAAACATCTGTCTTTTTTAGTTTATATGTCAAAATGTAATTGGCTATGGTTGGGTTTTGTTGCCTTTATTACTTTTAATAGCTGTACAGCCACTGATTGCCCAAGCTGATGGTTAATTTAATTTCTGTCAATACAATATTGGGGCTGTCTGCATATTCAGGCCATGATTAACTGCAGCAGAGTCCATAACAGTAGTGTTATTATTACTGCATTTAACTACCTCTCAGGAGAAGACAAATTAAATTATGTTGAAAATGCTGTTGATTATCATTACAGACTTATTTGTAGAGCACAATTACTGATCTGTTGTAAAATAAATCAAATTTTTTATCATCGTGGTATAAATTAAATGTAATGTAGGCGAAAGGAGAGTGGTTACTGAAAGAGTTCAGACAGCTTTGTATAAGTCAACCAAGCACTGAATTAAAATAATAATCACAGATGAACATGATATTATATTTTAATAACAAGCTACTTCATGACCAAGTGTTCATAGATTATGGGACTCCAACAATAAAAAAGCAAACTTAAAATGGTTTATGTGCCATTGACTTAAGCAAAAGACTGAGGCCTTCATATATAAATTATTTTCTACTGCTGCCTCTACACAAACTGGAAACTCACTTCAAGTAACCAATTTAAGGAACCACTTTAAAAATATAATTACACTAATAGCTTACATATGATAATACTCTAGCTCTCCTCCTCCCTCTATGATATACTAATCTCTGCCATACTGTATTAGTACCTTATGAAATGTGGGCCTTTACTGATAACTCCAGTGAAAACAAAATATGTGCAGCATACTAGCAGATATTTAATTACACTGAATGCTCACTATTAAATTCCCCCTAACCCTACATCTTCAGAAAAGCCAGGCAGTTACTCACTGATTCATGAAGACAAAAGAGAGCAGGTATAAATGGTTCTTATCTTATCTTTCCATAGATAAGTGATCCAGCTTCAGTCACGTTTCTTTTGACCATCAACCATGCCAGAAATCCAAGAGGTAATGCAAGGGAGACATAAGTAGAAGCTGCCCCCATTTTCTTTCCATCCCCATTAGCAGAGTTCAGACTGAATCTCATGGGAGTAGTTGCTCAGCTGGCACGTACATTGTATCTCCATCAGATTTGCCAAAATTCTGACAAAATTCATATCAACAAGGGATCTGTTTAACAGAGACCTGTACCACTTATGAGAAATTGTACTTGCCCATCAAAGCCATTCCTTATTGTTTTGAAATTGAATTTCTGATTCAAAAGAGTTCTTACTAACTATAATGCATTCCAGCATTCTTTACACAGAAGAAAATCCCATTGACATTCATGGACATTTTGTCTACAAAGAAATCACATAAAAAGCCTCAGAATAAGCTGTTTCAGTAGGTGTCCATCAACTTACAGAATTCAGGATTTCTATTTTTAATTTTTCCAGACATTATTACTTTGGTCTACAACCCTCCAATAACTGTCTCAGAGTTACCCCTTCTCTATCCTTACTACATTTTCAGCAGGAGTCAGACATTCTCATGAATGAACTAAATCTGCACAAAGGGTACTTGAGCCTCACAGTTCTTGGCATGACAACTGAATTTTTGTTCCTGGCACACCGAGCTCCTAACTGCATTAGGCATGCCTGGAGCTCCATGGCACTCCTTATATGTTAATCACGTCCATTATACTCCATGCCCTGCAAAAATTTATAGAGACATCCAGAGTATACAAGCAAGCTACATCTGTAAAGAACCCTTTGGCCTAGCAAAAATATGATGGGCAGTGAGCCACAAGTTCTAGTTGCAGCTTTTCATCTGATGTTAATAATTCTGTGCACTACATAACCCTTATTATGCAGCAAGGCCTCATTAAGAAAGAGACAAGTATCATTTGCCATATTTTGCAGAAGGATTAACTCAGGGGTTCTCATTTGTTGTGCAGCAGGACTCAAACCCCAGGTTTTTAAGAGAACAGACCCATGTTGTACACACACAGCCAAGATGCATTTCAAATCTGTGTGTTTGTCTGGGCTTTCCAGAATTATCAAGCCACATTTCCATACGTAGCCAGAAGATGAACCAAGAATTTTTACACTGCTGGTACAAATGTATGAACACTGGCATTATTTTGCATAACAGCAGTTTTCTTTTTTTTGTTGTTTTCTCTTGTTTAAAGACATGAAAAATATCATACAAATTTCTGTCTTTCAGTAAAAGAGCTATTGAAATCATTTGTAGAAGTATCTTAAAAGAACAGAAGATTCAATTAATAAAACCCTTGTACAAAAAACAGAAGAGCAGAGAATGAGGTGCAAAGAATTAAAGTTTTTGTCTTATTTGTAATCTAGAGGAGTGGAGATCTATTCCTCACTGTGCTATAAACTTTCTTTAATCATGGTGTGCTCCTGCCTCCCAACTTGAGCCATAACCACCAGTGGGAGTTGTGATAGCTGCACCCATCTTACTCTGGACATGGCAGGAGCTGTCTGGGATGGTGACCCAGACGTCTTGCTGCTATGCAAATATGACCATAAGTCACTCATCTTTCTCTATAAATAGCGGACAGCCCAGGGCCAGGGAGCTCTCCTGTTCGGCAGCGGGCTGCACGCCAGGATCTCTCCTTGAGCAGGGACACCTCTCAAGGTTACTCCTCCAGGCTGAGAGATCCCTTCCCACAACAGATCCTCACTAAGTGGTCAATGGCAGGATAATCTTGGACTTCTTAGCTGAGCGGTCTAAAGGATTCACTGTGCATGTGTAATCCTTCAGCCATAGACTCTTGACCAAGTCTGAGGCTAGAAGTGGATTCAGATGCGCCTATACTCTTTGAGAGAAGCAAGAGGATCTACACTGAAACTCATTACTCACCAGGAGATAAAACTGCCTCCCTGACAGTTTTGTCTGACCCTATCCTCTACACAGTAAAAAATCAAGTGCACCTTGCCAACAAATCTTGTTAAACCTCTATCACATTTACTATCAAAGTTTGTTAAACTGCATGTTTATATCAATAAGCGCATTGCTTCTTCTTTCTTATGTGTGAAGCACATCACTCCATCAGCAGGGTAACACTATCGTAATTCAAAGTTATCTTGCTATTACTTATATTAAAAATATATCATTTCATTCCCACTTTCTTTTGGATTGTTATATAGGCCTGAAAAGCTCACTTTTAGGATTATTTAAAATGTGAGTATGTCACACAGCCTGTTCATTTAAACCATGCATTTCTGCATCAAAGCCATCCACTGAATTGCATATAACGAAAAGATTTTTTTTTTTTTTTTTTAATCTTTAACCATTTATCACCTCTATGCAACAGGAAATTCTTCTTGGCACTTTAGGCTACCATAAGAAGGAATAGGCCCTGCCACATGGAATTTATAATACAATTTCAAGTGTGAGACAAAATAAGGGTTAGCAAAACCAGAAGGGCAAGATTTAGCTGTACTTTGAGATAGAAAAGATGCACTACAGAAGGAAATAGAAAATGTGAAGATATAATCTGTTCTTAAAATATTCTGAGAATCCGTTATGAAAAAGGGTGATAGACTCTGAATGAAAGGAAGTTGCTAGCAAGCTTTCCATTCTATGTGGGGAACATTTCTGTTCAATTTATGCTACCAGCCAAATGATTTTCAGTTTTCAGTGTAGGACCCACTACTTACACTGTTTCTGCTTTAAAAATGAGGACTTGTAGAAAACTGGCTCTGGAAAACCTTAACAGATCATGTGGCTAGAAACAGCACATATAGTCCTAGGTTTCCTATGTGCACATTTATGCAGAAGAGGAAAATCACTCAGAAACAGTGTTTAACCATTGTTTCTATTCACACACTACTTCCCTCATGCTAAAATGGTGTTCTATATCACAAACAAGGTCAACTAAGCTACACCAAAGCCAAGGGGTTTAAAAAAAAAAGCAGTTAAGGTTTTAGTGTGCGTAGATATGTTCCCACCAGCTCCCACTGTGTAAACTTCCTAAAGTTCACTCCCAATACAGCAAATTAACACAAATTTGACCCAAATCTATTCATGTGACATTGACAGAAAAATGTGTGAAATCATACATGCAAAACAAAATTAACTCAATACATCCTTTCTTATTTCTTGAAAAGGTTAACAGTGTAAGTTTTGGAAACACAGGACTATAAAATAATGCAATTTCATTAATATTCCACTTGATTAAAGATTACAAACACCCACAGAAAGCACACCAGCCTGCAGTAAGCTATACCTGTATGTTCCCTTAAAAGTGAATATTTTGACTGAAACAGCACAGCTACTTCAACACCTATGCTCAGTACAGGTGAAATGCACTCCACAAAGGCAGAACTCTGAAAGGATCCCAATACAGTAGTGGAGGGCACTGAGCTTATTTGATGTGACACGCTCCATTCATCTTCATGAAAGTTTCAAACTCATGAGATAGATACAAACTGATGTCTATTGTCATTTACTGGGAAACTATGAGGTGTAAACATTTCACACAACTCCCTCACAAACATGAAGCAGGATGATAGCTTTGATGGCACTGATGGATGGCGTCCTTATGGCCAGGGGAAGGAGACTCACATCAGCACTGACACTGTGGGATCTATCAGCTGTCTTTAAAACAAAGTGGATCACAGGAGAGTACCAGAGCAGAAACACATAACAATGCTAGGACTTTGTTGCCTCCTCAGGAACAAAGCACATATAATTTGATGATTGTTCACAAGATGCCAGCTGTAAGGTTCAGAGATAAACTGCTCCTCATTATATTATTGTGCCTTATAATTATGTCTTCCCTGTATGATCGATATATTCCATACAAGATAAATCATACTATGGAATGATCATGAACTGACCATATATGACCATGATACAGTAGGCAGACCAGTCCCTGTCCACACACAGGGGAAAAACACATGTCCCTGAAAAAGGGGTTGCACACTGCTTGCTACATACTTCCACAGAAACCATACCTGGCATGCACGTCTTTAGGCACCAGAAATACTTATGGATGAGAAATAGGAGGCTTCAGCTTAACTTGGGCAAGAGAGATAATGCAGCTGGGTAGGATAAAACCCCTTCAGCAACCAGCCAAGTTATTACTCTCATTAGTTGTCAAAGCCATCTCTCTGCTCTTGTCAAAGCAAAGCCATCTAAGAATCTTCCCCGAGCTTGTTCAGCCTCAGGACAGACTTTCAGCTTGAACTCTAGAAATCTTTAGACAATACTTTTTAGCTATCTGCATAAGTCATCACTTGGACCTCTGCATACTCAGAACCATTTCTTTAATTATAGCCTAATAGCTTGCTTAATAATTCCAAGTTCCAACAAATAGCATCATGAAATAGAAGTGGATGATAATATAATATGTGGCACACTGACAGAACTCAAAGCAACTGTTCAGAAAGGGTGTAATTTTCCATATTTCACAGCTCTTTAAAGTGAGGTTCAGAAGGGTAGGATCTTTCTCTGGACAGAGGGAAACTCTGGTAGAGACAGAACCAGTCATGTAGCCTTTATTCCTATACTATCCTACTGTGTTATGAAATGTGGAGTAAATGAGACATTATCATAAAATATGCTGTAATCATGACTTTGATTAAGCCCCAGATCATGTTAAAATACTGGATTAAACTCAGTATTTTGAAAACAATTACATCCAGTACAGTAATAGAAGGACATGTTGGGCAGTTTGTTTTATTGACTCTTAATTAGAAATATATGCTTCATTTATCATAGTACTCTCTGTTGGAGATAAAGGTGCAAGAGGTTTCAGTCTGATGTCACCATATGAGCAGGTTGGGAGTGAGTATTTCAACATAAATTGAAATTAGTGCTTTAATGGGGTGTAACATGCTGGGCCCGGATGGTCTGGCCAGGTGTTACCTCGGGATCCTCGGTGAGAGGTCCTCAAAAGGGTGATAAATAAAAGAGGTATGGGCACAATTCAGTGACTTAAAGAAGAATAATAAGTTAAATAAGAAGTTATAACTTACAATAAACAAGAAGTTTAATAGTGAAAACAACAAACATATAATCCAAACAACCAAAGAGGGTTGCACCAAAAAGGCTGGGGTCCAGGGTAAGTAAGTAATTTATATAAGGTAGTTTAGGGGTGGAGTCTGAGGGAAAGGGTCCAATAACAAACAGGGATTAGAAATATGTAAAACAATGCAGCAAATTCTAACCAATAATAACAGAGAAACTGTAGAAGTTTCTAGTACTATTTTCATATAACTTTTCAGGGAGCATTGTGGATGAGCTTTTGCTCATTCTAACTTAGGGAGATTCTTCTCCTCAGGGCCTGGGGCAAAGTCCCTTGCCAACCCTTTGTCTTGCTAGACTCCAACAATGGGGCCTAAAAAGTTTTTAAAATTGTCTATAGGGATGAGTAAATAATTGTTTTGTCAATACACTTCTTTCTTAGTCTGTGAGTTTTTAGAATTTAACTTTACTTTGTAAGAAATATTTTCACCCAACTCTTAGACAATATTTTTGTCTTCCTTCACATAGTTCCAAGCCCCATGTCAGAATGAAAATTCTGCTTTTCCAGGAAAATCCTGTACAAGTCACTCAAATATCTTCATTTGTTAAGTCAATAATAAGATTGCTGTAATTCTCTGTCACACCAATAGCTCTAGATTCAGTTACATGTGACAGATAAGTTACTAATGCCTGTAAAACTTCTTGTTCAAACAGTATTCTATGCTACTTTTAGAAACCAAACATTTTATCACTTAGAAAGTGAAAATGTATCTGATCTGTCTTGTAAAAGAATCTGATACATTTATAGCATATTTTGTGCACTATGCAGCTAATTAAGAAGACTTTACTCTTCTGTAAAAAGAAATTATTGGACCTGAAGGGTACTCTTGCAACTGCAATGTTTGAGACAAACAAAACAAAACACCAACAAATCAAGGAATAGCTTTTTCTCATTGCACTCTGACAAATAAAAAAGTCCTACATTATTTTTAAACTTATAGATTCATCATATTTCTTATGAAACCACAGTATCAAGAACCAAAACACTTAGAATGCTCAGAATAATTTGTTGTTGTTGTTGAGGGGGAAAAAAAGCCAAACAAACAAACAAACAATTAAAAAACCCAAACCAAAAGAAACCACCAAAATTATGTGCTGAAGTTATAAATTATTGCAATATTCTGTGGTCATTCCAGGCTCAATGTGAAATAAAAATACAGATTAGGAACACTGTTTTCAGCTACTACATGCAAAATAACTCATATTACCTCTTTGAAAGTATATAATTCGACAATATTAGTCTAGTGCTTCATCTGAAACCTGGGACAGTTCTGGCTAAAATTTTTACTAGTCTGCAACAACATTGCACCTTGACTTCCCTTACATTCATTTTATAAACATGAATTTCCCTCAGAAATACTTCCCATTCTCTCTCAGAAAGAAAGCACACATGATATATGTGTTCAAAAAGCACTAAGTAGCATCACAAAAATATTTGCTACCAGATTTATTTGATAGCTTGTCTATCTATTGCCATTAAAAAAAGAAAAAAAAGAAAAAAAAAAGAAAAAAAGAAAAAAAGAAAAAAAAGAAAAAAAAGAAATAAACTTGAGACATAAGAAACAATACTTGTGGAAGTCAGATTAAGAGAACAATTTAAAATGTTCATTTAAGATGTCTCTGTGCCTGTGTTTCACTATTCCTGTTGTTGCTACTGTTTTTATTCTTTACTTGTCCACTGATATTTTGAAATTATGATCCAGTCCATGAAATCTCTAGTGTATATGAAAATATATCCATAGAATCATTTTAGTCCTTTAAGGCTATACTTACAAAAATATATTTTCACCAAAACATAGACCAAAGTTTGATACCATTGTACTTAATACATAAGCAACAGACCTGGGAGCAAAATGCTCACATCTCTGATCCAGAGCGTCAGGCCCTATGTTTGGTTTTCTCCATCAAGTATCTCAGAGAATCAGTTCTCAAAATATTCCTATGTTTTGTTGATCCTTATTTCCAATTACAAGTATTTGGAATGTTTTCTCCCATATTACTCAGAGTAGCAACACTCAAGGGAATCTCTCTCTAAGGCAGAAAAATAACTGCATTTTCTGACTAAAAGTGAATGGTGATTTTTCTGGGCAGTTCCAATGCAAGCAGCATCTCTATTGCTTTCAGTTTTTCTGAAAAAGATTTATCTGAAAAACATACAAACCCACAAAAATCTGAGCAGGGCGAAAAAGCATTACAAGGGCCAAACCAAGAGGAGAGTATTACAAAGAATTACACAGAATGCAAGAGCAGCTTGTGTAGGTGAAGAAGTTGACTTTCTCGGGAGCAACTTCATGGGCCTGATTTGTGATATCATCTGAGTGTCCCCTTGACATGAACTTCAGAAGTATTCACCACACCCTGTGCTACAGGGATTTTATTATTTTGAAACTCATTCTCAGTACACTTTTGAATATGAAACCTTAAATGATAGAGTACACAGAAATCAATTGATGAAAAATGCTAAAGATAGAAATTTTATTATCAAGGGCACTCAAAATCAGGTTGAGCTGTTTTAAATGCAGGTATGTGTTCCCAGCTAGTCCAATCGATCCCATATAATACATGTAATTGCACCTTTATATCTTAATATTGTCCCCACAGGGGTTTTGTGGAAACAAGATGCTACACATTACACAATTCCTATGAAAACATACAAACATTAAACCATGTTTTTAAAGAATAAAAACATGGAAGCCTTAGTGAAAAGTGGGCAGCATTCCTTTTTATGGGAAATCTTATTTGTAGAATGCAGTCCAAGGACTCTTTCCCCCAAAAATAGCACAGAAAGATGTCCAACTGCCTTTGATAAAAAAAAAAAATCTACCTTGTAGTCATCCCTGTTATGCAGAAAAGTATGAAAGTTAGTAAATGGACTAAATTAGAATGACTAATTAGAAGGACTAAATTAGAGAACCAAGCTGAGAAAGGATTCAAGCCCAAGAATGTATTGCAGTGAAATCAATCCTTAGTTAAAAAAATGACACATCAGAAAAGAAAACCTTCCAAAATCTGTCTTTTTTAAGGATCTTGCATTAATTCATCAAGGAACTCAAGGAACGAATAATTGTAAGACATTCAGGAAATTTGGCAGGATTCAGGAAAAGAATTTGAAGGTGTTTAGGTGCTGCAACACCTAACTATGGAAGCTAAGTGTAAGTGGTTTCAAGAAACTGCTGGTTCTTAGTTAAAATCCAGGAACTTTGTCCCAGTTACAAAAAAAAAATCTAAGTATTTTGTTGCTCATCATATCTGTGCCACTTTAAATAATTAAAATTATTATTCACTATACATTTTTCCTCATTTGTTTATCTAGATATTCTGGCACCAATATAACAGAAAAGATAAACATGCATGTACTGGTTTGATAAATCAGTGGAAAGTCTCCACAAGCAGAAACTACATTGTGCTCATTAACATAGGTTTCAGTATTTCAGTAATGATACGTGACTTGCTTTGGCATTATAGGCACTAGTTTAATATTTTCAAGAAAATAAAATAACCACCTTCAAAGGCTACTCTATGATATCTGTTCTGGTTATCATCTTTGCTTCACAATTTTTCCAATTTAAAAAAATTATTCTAAATAGTAATGCTTTCTAATATTCAATTCTACTTTAGCTACATAGCTGCTGATCTAGATTCACAAATAATCTTTAAACAAATATGTCTCCTTGGTTTATCGTCTTCTACAATGAAAATTATTTTAGAATTGAGTGCCTTTGCTGATGAAGGGCATGCAATTCTTTGTCATCTTCTGTCCAGCTTCAGCTATTAACAATTACAGGGTTTTTTTCTAGTTGTACCCAATAAATCAAGAATTCCTGTCATATTCCCCAAACACATATCTAAACCAATCTGAAATACTTCAAGTTTTCTTCCTGTAAGAGGTGTCTTTCATTATGTTAACCAATCCTGTAGCAGTTTTTATCTCAAGGTCTCCATATATCAGTATTCTTTCTAATCATGAATATCTGGAGTGGATACATTATTTCAGGAGCTATTGCTTTTGTATCAAATATAAATGAACGTATTCCATTATTCTAAAAAAATTCTTTATTGGCCCCTGAAGGTACCATTAGCATGTTGAACCATGGCACTTCACTAAGAGTGGAGCACATAGGAATATTCACAAATAAATCCTTGCTGAAGTTCTTTCTCACACAACTTTGTCCTACACTTCTTTGTTCCTAGGTACACAAAACTACCTCTGGCCATTGAAATGGATCCTGCACTTATCTTTCACACCTGTTTACTTTTCCATCTGAAGCATATTTCTTTGGTAATCTGTCACTCTGCAAATTTCAGCAATCTGAATGATTTGCTCACTACCATGTCAACAACCATGTTGAAAATGGGATTATATATGCAGCTATGTTCCACAGGGCCTCCTTCATGCACACCCAAATTACAAAGCTGAAGTATGCAATTACAAAATTTTATATTTTCTTTTTTCATCATAGGTAGTTGGCTAGTATCTCACAATAGTAGGAGCAAGATAGTGTTCTTTTTTTTCTGGGCCCAAAATCATATTCAGACTTATCTAACAGCCTGAATGTAGCTGTATGTATTTCTCCCTCCTGAATTCATTCTCTGCTGCATCATACATGGAACGAGTTTATTAGCTCTTTAAAGAGCAGGACAATAATTCGACTCTGCCATGTCTGAGCACACAGATTTTCTGGGAAATATCATGTAGGTTGTAATGCTATTGTTACAAGAATAAAAAAGGAAAAAAAGGTATATATTTCCTGGAGATAATCATAACAGTTGTGTAGAAAATGTGCTTTATTTTCAACAGTTTGATACAACATGAGCTGTGCATCTTTGCATACAAAGAATTCTCTCTCTCCTCTCCCTCAGATTTTTGGACATTAGGGATTGATTGGTCAGAATGTTACAGAACTCAGCAAAGGTTATCTGAGAAACTCTTTTCAAGGAAAAATATCAGGTCAGTGGTACATATAGGAGATATAACTTCTAGTCAAATGTTCCTCTTCCCACCACCAAACACACACTCTAAACAAGGATAAAAAGGTGACTGCCAGCCTTATGGGACCCAAGGGATGTGATTGCCTTCTCAGACCTGACTGCAGTGGCTATCATATGAACAGCAATGGCTATCGTGTGCTGAAGTCTAATTGTGAAGGATCTGTTGCAAATGTTTTAAATTTTTTTTATATATTTAGTGCTTCACTAGTGCCAGGCTTCTGCCAAAAGGCAAGGTCTGAAAAGATTTTGTCTGAAATCATCTTATATATATCCACAAGCCACTCTTTTTTCAGAAAAATTCTATTCCTTAAACAGTGGTTTTGTTTTTCTACCACTGCAAACTCTTCATAAGAGCATGTATTTTGTGAAGAGTCCAGTGATACATGTTTCAGGATTAGTTGTAATTATCATGGTCACAAATTGTCTCTTGGGTCATCTCTCAGAGAATGCCCTTTTGGATGCCTTGTTCACATAGTTGCAGACAGACTTTTGTGAGCTGAAGGGTTGTAAAGCACAGTGCTGGCAATAAAAGAATTTGAAAATAGTCAGAAGCCACAGAGACTATTTTTCTTGCCATTGGAATATTTTGTCCAATTTGCCAGCCACTATGCAGAGAGCATCTGTGTTAGTGGAGCAACAGAAAATTTCCAAAAACTTACTTATTACCAGTTATGTTTCATGAGGAGAAAGCTGTGCTTCGCTAACTCTGGACAAATAGAGATGGTAGCCTGGCATATCATGTAAAGAATAATGCATAGGTGGCTCAAATGGCATCACATTGCTGAAGTTATTAAAATTGAATTATGAAATTATTAATATTATAGTTATTGTCACTGCATAACTGGTAAGGACTTAATTTTAAATAGTGTTATCTATTCAACAATCAACCAGAGATTAAAATAAACTCTAGACTATCTATATTTCCAGCATAAGGTGTGAAATGTATGCTATGATATAATGTGTTTTCTTCATTTTAGAAGTAGTCAGAAGAACAAGAAAGGGCTAAAATTTATTCCTTAATGTTTAAAGGCGGATCACTTCTTTTGATTTGCAATTAGAAAAAAAATTCACAAACTTTTAAATGTTAAGAGGTCAAAAATAAACTACTTAAGAAATATAGTTAAAACTGCAGGACCAACTCACACTTCAGAACACAGGAGTTATCTAAATTCAGCTAGTAATAGCCACAAGAAACAAATTACTCTGTATTATGCAATGTAATCAGGAAATTGTAAATGTTAAACAAGGCATAGCTATGAAACAGAAATAGACAAGTAAGAAACTAATCTATAGAGCATAAAGAACAAAAATTCATCAGGAAGGACTCTTTCCAATGTGACAGCTCATGGAAGATTAAAGGTGCTCTCAAAAGGCAGCTATAGGTCATAGCTATACCCTGTACCCCAAGATTTTCCTTTTGTATTTATCAAGCAAGAGAAAATAAAGCAAGTATAGAGCAGCACACAAGAGATCATTAAGCAGATGATAAAGACAGACTTTAACTTACCATAGTAGATCTTTTCTTGGACAAAATTAATTTGGTTGACTCTGTTGCCAGGAGATGTTTGGGAGAGAGCCAAGAGACTTATGGCAATAAATCAATAAGAAATAAAATAAACACGAATTAGAGATATTGTCAGAAAGTTAATGTCTTGCTATCTTGTTTTTCATAATACAAACTAGTTCCTTATAAATGTTCCAGCTATTTTTGCAAAGGAATATTTTTTTTAAAAAAAGGGCACTGATCCTATGGGCATTTGAGAGGACTTCAGTCAGAAGAAGCAGAAAAAGGCAACGAAATCTTTTTTATGCTCTATACAGTGTTATAAGAAAAATAAAATCAAACCAGACAAAATCAAACAAACAAGTGAACAAACAAACAAAAAACAAGCAGCAAGCTACCAAAAATTTCAATTGAGTGACAATGGGAAGGCTGCAATGTACAGTTCTCTCCTTGGCCAGCTGATGCTTATATATGAGCACTATCAGGAAGTGATCTGGGCTGACATTGGTCACTCATCAGAAGAAGTTCAGTAAAACACAGGTACTACAAAGCATAATTGTCAATGTTATCAGTACAATTTGCATGCTCCTTGAAAAATCATGATATTGGGAGGCAGAAAGACCATTAAAGTCAGGTTTCAGATCAAATTTGGAAAAGTACTCCAGTACATGCAGACATCAACAAGTCATGACACTTCACTGTATAATAGGCATGCATTCAGTAACGCAAGTAATTACATTCTGTCTTCTCTAAAACAATGTCCCTTTTGTTTCATGCTGAGAAATCATTCTTTCCTAAAATACACTCTGGTGGAGAAGTACATGCAAAAAGGAAATTGGGGCATATCCCCACAGGAAAATGGGGTGTTTCTAAAGGAAAGGGGTGACTCATATATATGATAAACTTTTGAAAGATATTAACATCATATGATAAAATTGCTATATAAATATAAGATATAAATTAGAATTATTAGAATCAGCAAATATTTCTTTATGTGAGAGGATTTTCTTTCTCTGAAACAAACAGAAATACCAAAGAAGCTAACAGCCCATTATTCTATGTCAAGAAAGGTGCAAATAAGCAAATGAAATGGATAATTTAAAGTAAAAGCAATACAGAAATCTCACTTTCCCCTTCCCCTCCCTCCCCTACTCATATATACACCACACAAGAGAGGTGAGATGCTTAACAGCATGATAAAATGATACTCTGATGGCAAACACTTTAGGGAACTGACTTTCAGCATCCCGTCTGTCTTTAGGTCGGTCTTATTGCTTAGGTTGTAGAGTCAGAAAGTTATTTAGCTGTACACATTATGTTCTGAGTGAGCTGAGTGCATGTAATTTATGACTGTTGCACTTTAATGCATATTTAATAAAGCTGCAGACATTTATACACCAAATCAACTGTGTCAATTTTGTTTGCTTTGGGAAGATGGAGTTGTCCCATGGCAATGCTGACACTCCTAGTGAGATTTAAATTGTAAGACATTTCATTTGAGAGGAGAGCACTTTTAATGTACTATAGCTTGATACAGCAAAAATAATCAGCAAGGGCTGACTAACAGATACAGGGAATAAGAACTAGGATAAGTCTTGTAACGAGTCTCACCTTTTTCTTGCAAGGAAAAGCAAGGAAAAGAAGGAAATTAGATACTAGCTGGCTCAGAAAACCCCCAGCAAACAAGCAAAGCTGACAAACAAATTTCACCTCAGGTTTTAAGAGGAGTCTATGTAAAACAGAGAAAGGATAATCTTTCTAAATTGTCATTGTCTACAGAAGTTCTAAGTGTTGTTTCATTTTTTTTCCATTGCAGGAAATATTCTATGTAAATAGAAGTGACTTTTCTTCTCTGCTATTAAGTTACACAGCAGAAGCAAATTCTCTCCTGATGCCTTGCAGTATTAACTGCAGCTTTAATCTGAGATATTTGTACCCATTACAAGGAAGATAAATTTGTCTTTCATCTCTTCATATGCTTTTCAATCAAATCAATCAAAATGTTTGGGCAAGAGCATCAACTTACTCAATAGTTTCTAAGTTTATAAGCCCTTTAAATAAATGTACATGGAAGACATCTCATCCAGTAAAAAAGCCTGGACTAAAGCTAGCTGCTGTTTCACGCACAGATCTGGACTGCAGTGCTTATTCTGACAGTCTTTCAGATGGATCTGGTTTACCTAGCCAAGCCTCAATGCTGCTAATAGCCTGGAGGTCTGCAAGGCAGATTTGAAGAGACCATGCCAAGCTGCACCCTGCTGCAGCTCTACAGCCAGCAGCAGCCAAAGCAGCCTGCTTGAAGCTGAGTGGATATATCAGAGCAGTGATTGCAGGGAAGGTATGCCCACAAATATCCAGGTTTTGCCCACGTTTGATGGGATGAGTATTGCTGCTGAGTCAGGATTTGTATCTGAACTTGAGAAAATCTTTAGAGAATTTTTTTCTTCTTTTTAATAGTAAATATGAACTTCTCTGATGGGTAGCAAGCCAGGTAGCGACATACATGAATTCTTATGCATGATATTTGGCTGAGGAGCCTAAAATCTGAACTAATCAACACAGCTGAGAGTTTGTTAAAAGCAAAAAATCCTCCTTGGAAAGGAGTGTTCTGAGACATATTCAATATATATTCTGAAACAATTGATGACAAAAATAAGTGGTTGTAATTGAAGCAATGAACTGCAAACCTAAAAAAAAATGTGTCAGGAAATCTGTACTTTTTTTTGTAAAAATCTTAAAACCTCAACCATTTAAATTAGAATATTTTATTCTTTAAACACTAAGGGTAAGAATTTAGGGGACAAAAGAGACTGACTCCAGAAAAATCAGTGTGAGCTTCACTGATGTCAAGTGACCAGGACCTGGTAAATGTATTCTGCTCCTACATATTTGATTGTCTTTATTCTTTGTATGCATACTAATGATGAGATTTCTCAGTGTTCATGTATGCACAGCATTTATTTATTGTTCTCAAAATTTAGGACTTTGATAGGAAATGTTCATTCTTTAGGCACAGTTTACATAAAGGAGGACCATTGTCTGCCAGTCATGGAACCATGTCCCTTTGGAGCCCCACAGTTCATAATGAGACACAAAACTCCAAAGCAGATGTGTGTGAGATTAAATATTTCTTTACATAGAGTAAAATATCCCAATTTTCTAAAATTTCTAGAGTCCCATTTTTTTTTCCTTTTCAGACAATTTTCAGGCTTCTTTCTTTTCCCCCTTATAAATATTTCTTAAAATATTCAGTGATTTTGGTTGGACTTTTTGAACTTGTTCTTTTAATCCCTTACAAGTGCTAAGGTTTTCCACCATTACACAGAATGAAAACAATAATACAAACTATATAAGCACTAAAAAAAAAAATGCACCCTGCATGTACAGAACATTTTCCAGGCTGAGAAGCAAAAAGATGTGACCAAAGAGCCACATCTGGAATAAGGGGTTTTGGGAGACAGGTTATTTTTGCTATAACATCAGAGTATAATGCAGCAGGCTATGGGCTGCCTGTTCTGATAGCATGATTTATTCCTGCTCTTCTGGTGTCACCAACTCTACTCTCACTGCAGATGATTACAGTACAAAATCATTTAAGGTTACAAAACCCTGCTCAATCAATACTATTCAGTCCAGCAGCTCAAGGGTGTAAACAAAAAAACCAAAAAAACTGTATCAACTGTTCTCTCTTCTACTGTATATATTTAAATTGGACCTTGGGATGACCATTTATTACAGTGCATGTTATGGCCTCCCAAAAATAAATGACTTTTTGACACAAACTTTCAGGCTTTCTAAATCCAGCTTCCACACTGCTTGAGGCTAGAAATTTCATCTAAATATTATTGAATTCCAGCACAACATTAGCATGAAGAGATATTTACAATAACACAGCCATTACAACTCAATCAAAAGCTGATTTCAGCCAGAATTATGCAGAATTAAATCTTGCAGGATTCAAATTATTAAAAATCTGAGACTCAATAAAGTGTGGTCTAGAAGTCCCATTTATCAAGGGAGCAGAAGTGCTCCTACAGTTATAGTGACTTTTTCATATATATTCTGCAAGAATTTGCATGCATTTTAAAACATTTGAGTTTAATTCTTATAGAAATCAAGTAACTATACCATATTTATATGGCAGTAGGAGCCAAGAGAGAATAATTTCTTTATGTTTTCCTTTTTACATATCAAATTTTAAATATGTTTTTAAGGGGGAAAAAAGGATTTATTTTTTTTTCTGGTTCCCACTAGGTATAAAAACATTAATCCAAAATTCAGGAAATATATGCTTGGTTCCAATAAAACTGAAGCAACACACTGTTAAAAGTAGCTAGAATGAATTCAAAGCAACAATTAAAAAGAACATTGCTAGGCAGATAATGTACTGAAAATAATCTCTCACTTATTATAGTTGACCAGAGCAATTGTTTTCAAAATTCAGTATATTCATTTTGGCCTTTTTCCAACTCATCAGCTACAAGCAGGGTCAGAGTCCAGTTCTCAATAGTAAGGCACATCTCACTCCATATGCTCTGCATAGCCCCCTCCTCTTTCCACTTCCCACCCAAATCCTTTGAACAAAACATCCCGTGAATAATTTCAGTATTTCTCATTGACTTGTTTAATGTGTGATGGATGAAGTCCTGGCACCTGCCTCACTGTGAATCCTTTTCATCACTTGCTTCTTTCCAAACCACAGCACTAAGATCCTAATCCATGTGCCCTATGTTCACAGGAAAACCCAAAGCCTGTCTTGGCCCTTATGAGGACAAGAAGTAAAGGAATGGATCTTTAGTCAGTGACTTCAACACTCATATTTCACCAGCTGAACACTTAGTTACAGAATAGCAAAACTGATCTAAAAGCAGAAGGTTTCAATTCCCCTGGTTTTCCCCCTCCTCTAGAAATGATGTTAACTGTATTTCTAAATTCTAATTGGTTTTTTATTAAACAGATGTAGAAGCAATGTCACATACAGAAGCTAACTACTCAGTCTGAATACTTCTCTAATTCGAGAGATTACTGAGAATCACCACTGGCAGCGTTGAAATATCAGCTTTCATTCCTTTGTCATGGCTCATTTTATGGTACCAAAATAGTCTAAATAACCAAAAACTACATTATCTACTGACGCCAAAAGAAAACGTCCCGAGCATCTTCACCAATTATTCTGTCACTGAGAAATTTCCTAGGGAATTAAAGAACTGAGTTGCCTTCTTCCTAACCCAAGCTGGCCATGAGATCAGGTCATAGTAAAAGCTACAGTCTAAAGTAAACCCTGTAAGCAGCACCCATAGCTCTCTAGGCAGGACAAGATCAGTCATGGACCCCCTTCCCAAACACTCTCATCCAGTCCCTGTCTTTTCTCCCACAGCAGACACTGCTAACACAGCATCTCCAAGAAATGTCTTTGCAAACACAGCTGTCAGCAGCTGTGCTGTTTTCATGGAACCAGTTTCTCCAGTTCTGTCATCATACAACAGCTTCTTCACATGCAGTGCCACTACTCTGCAATTTACACTTCATGAAGATCTGATCTCAGAATTTCTGCTCTCATGACTAGAGAGAGAGGATTTGGATCCAATTTGCTGTATTCTAGCTCTGATTTCATTCTTATTCAAAATTAATTTCAAATTGACCAATAATTCTTTAAGTAAACTCCTCAAAATTAAAAGGAAATAAGCTTAGTCAGCAGTACGAACAATCCAACAGCTAAACCACCACTAAGAAGAGGTGTTAAAACACCATCTGTAGATATATTTAAAAAGGGATTATAGGGTACACTGAAGATTAGATGATCTAACATCCCTTCTAGTTGTAATCTCTGATTCCATTGTTCAGTTGGCTTAACAAAGCATACCCATATTAAAGGCAGTCCTATAACATCCAATAGTGAAGCATTTTTCAGGCAAAATTGTCATTAACTGAACAAAAAAACAGTCCTACCACTCGCCAGGCATTTGAGCTTTTGCTTTTGACCCACCAGCCTGAAATTATGTATACTTCACTCAGGTGTAATGAAACCACTTTTATTTTTAAATTAAAACTGCATTTTGCTGAACACATAAGAGGGAAAAATGTTACATAGTATCGACCAAAATTTGACTTTGATTTGAGATACAGAACGCCATTCATGTTAATGGAAGCTACAGGGGCACATCTAAAGGCAGAATTTTCCTTTACATGATAATATAAAATTATACAGCAGAAGAAGGTGAAAAACTAAAATAAGGAATTAAGTAATTTAAAAGTAGAGGTTGCAATTTCTATCTGAATTTGAATGTCTACAATTGAAAGTACGTTATGTTCTTTGACATGTCCAAAGAAAAGTGATTATTTTCAACTCAGGGAATGTATTTTAATGTCACTTAAAATTTATGCTATAACAAACTTCACAAATGAGCCTTTCCTCAAAGAAGAGATTGTTTCTTTCTATTGATTTTTTTGTTGTTGTTTTTATTTCCCAGGAGATCTCTTAAATAAAATGGTAACATTAGTACATGGGAAGTATGTGTGCACGTAGGTGCATGTGTGTATGCATCAGGGAGAGGAAATTTTCTTCTAGAGTAAATAAAAAATTCTGCAAAATCTGTAAATCCCATTTACAAAAGCTAATACTTTTAATAGTCTTTACTATGGATGGGAAGAAAGTTTCATTCACAAATGGACAAATGAATTAAGACATACTTAAACATAATTAGTGTTAATTGCAAGTATACAAAGATCTAATTCAGCTATTCCTTATGCAAGTACCAAGTCAAAAACAATGCATCAAGGAATCATCTCTATTATTTTTTGCCCATTATATTTCTACAATTATCAAATGAATTCTTGAAATATAATTTATTCATATAAAGATGTAAATTTTATTGCTAAATCTTTCACATCCAGTGTTCCCCAAAGTGCTTTATAAACCAGTACTGCAGGCATTTGTGGACATTGGAAATTATCACCAGAATTTTGCATTGAAAATAATAGCTTGATTTATCGTAAGGGGAAAACACCACCAAGAGGAAAGTAGATTCAAATTTCCCTCTCAACACTAAAGAAAAAGGAGGGTTTTTTCTTTATTTGAGCAGTCAGCACTGATGGATGGGGCATAGCTCAGTGTCTGGAAGGCTGGGACCTTTTTGTTCCTGAAATGCAGCCTGCAACACCCCAGACTTCAAATGGTGGAAGAATGAAAACCAGTAAACTTGAGATGAGCCCAGTCTTTTTTAATGATGATCCATCATCAAAAAAGACAGCCCTTCCATCCTGGTATAAATATGCTGAATCTAGTGAAAACAGGGAGAGAACATGACTTTTTCACATTTGCACAGCACTTACCAAAGATATTTTTGAAGATGAGTAATGCAAACAAGGTAAAATTCTCATTTAAATCGATGGGGAAGATCTATGTAGGATCAGCTATAATAATTATATTATTATCAAAGTTTATGCTGGTCCATCTCAACTGAGTTGCTTTCTGATAGTTAAAAAAAATAAAAGGTAAAAAATCGTTCCATAGAATTTTTATTAAACAATTCACAACAAATAGAGGGACAGAAGTTCTGTTAATAGAAAATGAATAAAAAACTAATGAAAGTTCTGTTAAATAAATGAATTAGCACCTCTTAAATAAAATAAGAATATTCTCTGCTAAATACAGTATTACTAGAAAAATGAATTTATTTCTTTCTTTTCAATTTTCCAGTATTATCTTTTCTACCCTTCAGAAGACCAAATTATTTCCTTTTCTTTCAGGAAAAAAGAGAGATAGAGAGCTTTAGAGTCAATTGTCAATACTCATCCTGACTTTGACTACTTTTAAGGACTGTCAATTCACCAAGCTTCATTTACATCTAGATCATTTTCCTGGACTTTAACCCGGGTCATTCGTAAATGTTATGAAAATTACTCTGTATGATATATTACTTATTTTAATCAAATACATTTTTTTCTAATTGTCACTGCTATGGCAAACTCACAGGGGATGGTCTGACTTGTGTACATTTCTGACAGTGAAATCGGTAACAACAGCTGCTTTGTGCCAGCCAGCGCATGTACCGTACCTCTCAAGCCTTGTCATTCACATCTCCCCTAATTACCAAACATCTGCTTTCCATTTCCATTAACACTGCACTACCAGCTTGTCTAGTTTAATACCAATGACTCTTGACCTCCCCCAAGGAAGACACTTTCTGTCAAAATTCCCCCAAAAGAAAGCAGCTCGGCACACTAAATTTGTATTAAAAAAAAAAAAAAAAAAAGAAAATCCACAAAACACTTCCCCAAGGAAAAGCCTCCTGCAATCAGATAAATAAGATTAAAAGTAATCTTGAACAAAGCAAACATCCCTTGCAAATTGTGCTTTATGTCTCGAAGAAGCTTAAATTCTTAAAGGCCAGGAACATGAATATTCAAGTGTAATATCCAAAGCAATGGGTTACATGACAGGTTACAGCAGCAGCCTATAGGTTAGGGTGACTGCATTTCTGGCAAATATAAAACTATTATCTGTAATGATATCTGTCTGCTTAAATAGAGACCATAATGGAAGGTCCCAACTGCCTCTATTATTTTTTTAATTATAGGTTATTATAATGGTGTTAATGTTCACTGGTTAATCCGGGATGCTAAAATTCAAAAGAATTATGACTCTATAACTTAGAGCAATTCTTTTTCTTTATTCCAGGTTGCGATCTCATAAAAATTTATTCCTATTTGGAAATCAGATGGTACTTAAAATATTTAACAGCTTCATTTTGTTTTCAAGTTACAGTACACTATAAAAGTACAAGAATTTAAAAAAAAAATTAAAAATGGGGAATATTTTCAAGTGATTGTAGAATATAATCATTGCCCTCACAATCACAGAGAAGTCTACATTTCTCTTAGCCTTGATGACATATTTACCCTGGACAAATGACACAATTTAAGACAATGTGTTTCTCAAATTTGAGGGTTATATAGACAATATATATAATTTTGATAACCAATGTGAAGAAAATCAGAGTCTCTCCCAAATTCACAATTGTGATCTAAAATCTTTTTCTTCTACTCCAAAGTTTTCCATACAGTTACCTCATTAGTTGTGAGGCAAATAACCACAATATAACCAGGCATTTATTTGCCTCCATAATCCAGTATTGCAATTCCTTAAAATCTTGGCATTGGTTCATTGCCCTTTACAGAATAGATATTTCCCACTAGGGGAATGGACGCTCAGGAGAGGTTTGCCCTACCAAAAACACAATTCTAGAACACAGTCCTCAAATCTCTCACATATTAAATGTTTAAGTTTATTAACAAATAGGAAAGATAGAGTGTTGATGAAAGGAGAATGAAAACTAAAGCGTAAAATCATCAGGAGATGATGATACAACTTCTTGTAATTTGTACCAGTAAGTATAAAAGGATTCAAAGTACTTTACTGCAGGAAATCTGCATTGGTATCAGCTCAGTGGCAGGGGATACCACCATGGACAATGAAACAAAAGAGATTTGAAGAGAGGAGTTTGTTTGGGAGGGTGGTGTTCAGTGTATTTTGGCTGCTTTTTCGATAAGAAAAGAAAGTGACAAGATAAAATGCTGGAAAAATTAAGTTAAAAATGTGAGGTTTCAGTGTATAGTATCTTCCTGTCAGCCTCCCTGAAGAACCTATCACAGAAAAACAGTTTAACGGAAAGAGAAAAAAATGATCTTTTAATCTCAACAATAAAAGCATTCCAGCCTTTGTATCTGCTGACTTACAAAAAAGTGCTTTCTAGCAACAAAAGATGGAGCAGTAATTACATAAATCTCTTCATTCTTGATGAAGACACAATGGAGTATAAGGAAATCAATAGTGTTTCTGCTGTAATTCTGGTTTTTATTATGAGCTGAAAGCAAACTTGTTAAAATTGGATTCTGCTGCTTGTGTGTGTATGCCTGTGTGTATGGAAAAAAAAAAAAAAAAAGAAATAAGATCCAACAACACCAAAGCAAGAACATGCAGCTTTTAAAAGCATATAATTTTTTTCCTATAATACTTGTAAGACTTATGATGCTGTGAAATCTTACATTAGGAAATGGGTATTATAAGAGCAATTTAGTATTTTACATATATCTTGAAAAATTGATAGTAGCATAAAAAACACAGTTTTAGTGGTTGTTCTGCAGACAGCCAAAATGCCTAAAGGTTACCAACAAAATTGAAATCCATGTATTAAGTAAACTAAATGCACCCTGAAGTCAAATGTTTCCACCTTATTTTCAATAAATTGGCTGTAATGATTTTATCCCACAACATACATTTATAATACATGCCGCTCAAGAATGAGTAATACTGTTGATTTTGCAAAGAAAAGGTGGAAATTATTGCATTTAAAAATAATTAATAGATGGGTCTGCATACCTTTGAATTAAATTAAAAGAAAAATATTTCTTTTTTGTGGAGATGATTGCATTCATATCCTGTTTGGTGTGAAAAGTAGATTCCAAAAAGCTTTTAACTAATTTGTTCAATTTGTTTCAAAGCCAACATGAATAGGCTTGGTGCAAATTCAGATTCATTAAAACTTAATTAATATGCATCATTATGCAAATGAGGTTGCAGTTAATGAGTTCTTAAAAGAAGCTTTCTTTAATTAGTTCAGTTTTAATGGCATCATCATTTATCTGACTTGTTTTTAAAGCCACATGACATACAAAAAGTGACCATCCTCTACAATGTTGCAGTTTTCTGTTTCCTAATTGTGTTTCATCTTAATTCTTTAATGCTGAAAACTTTGAAAAAGTTAAATGTTTTGATGTTCAGTTCTACTGAATGTTATTTCAATTAAAAATACACTGTTTTGTTTAGACTAGAGATATGTCTCTCTTCTTTTTAGTTATTTTTGCCTCCTATTATCTAGACACTTGTTTTTCAACGTACATGCAGGAAAAGCAAGATATGTAACTATCAGTCTTTAAACTCTGGGATGATTTAGTCTATGCATTATTAGTGGAGTTCACAAGGTTGTATCTATATTGCAAGACTTTACTAAAAGAGGAGAGTTTATTGAAAAGTAGTACTACGAGAAGAATCAGAGGATTAGTACAGGTGCGAAACAAAACAGGTTAAACAATTGTCGGGAGAACTGAAAAGACAAAAGCAATGTAGTTACACATTTCTGTAGTTCCCAATCTGGAAGCTTCAGAAATATAATAAGTTTTAAAACATCTTTAAATCTACAAAATATTGTGCTACATAATTACAATTATGTTTTGACAAGCTTTCTTCAGAATGTAAGTTCTTTGCAGGGAAAAATTATAAGTCTTTTACAAAGGTGTCATTTGCAATACAGCAGAGTGATTCTTAGAGTATGAGACTTGCAGCATCTCTGCAATGAGCTAGTCTGGCCACCTGCCTTTGGGGAGCACGTGCAATCATGCAATTTCTTGTTTGAACCTCAAAACATTTACAGCTTGGGCTCTAGGAAAGAGAAATACTGCTTGCAGTGAGACTAAACTCTGCAGACATATTCTTGAAACAAAGGTAATTCAGTGCTGGCCTGAAAATAATGGTTACAGTTTGTAAGCAACTGGAGCATTTGAGGTTGACTCAAAAAATATGCAGCTATGCTTTGCATTTATTTACAACTCTGGTTCAGGTAGGCAGGTTGATTGTATCAATAAGAATTACCAAATAAGAACTTTGAATGCCCTTTATATTTTGTTTATTCATGTTCACCTAAACCAGAAATAATTTATGCCAACAGAAAGACTCCTAATGTTTCCAGTGACCTCTGGATCAGGCTTTTGGAATATCACATGTTAAAGGAAAACAGGACTCCACACAGCTGTGCTTTCTGTTCAAATCTGTAGAGCTGCTTGCATGAGCAAGGACAATTTACCTTACTACATAGGTGAGGATCAGACATGTGGTAGAGAATTCATCTTACCTTCATTACCCACTGTCAGCAGTGGTTTTCTTTTCTTACTGCTCCTCATACAACAGCAGACCACCAAAGAAGCTGAAGAGATGGAACAACAACAGGCAATTGACACTTGGGTGGTTTGGCTCTAGTGTACATAACACAGAACCCCACATCTTTAAGACTGGTTGTAATGTGCAAGGATTAATCTGGTGAGATTGTACCATGCAAAGACCATCTGGGGAAAGGGACAGAGGTGATTATGGCACTCTGGTAGAAAATACAGTAAAGGAAGTGGGAGAATATAGGATCTAAGCAGAGGAAGAGCTCACATATAGAAGCAGGTAAAACATGAATGGTACAGAGGAAACTAGAATATCACTAGCTGGCACTTACGAAGTATTTGGAATTCAAGTGGTTTAAGTGACAAAAGGGAACTGAGATGTTGTTGTAACACAGGGCAGAAATTCCAGTATTTTGCCATTTCACTAGGTTTTGCAGATACAGCAAGTGGAAATAGTGCATCAGCTCCAGCTTTCCGTCGCATCTGGACTTGGCTTGGAGAGCAGCAGCAGTATTTTGGGTGTAATTCTCAAACAGCTGGACAGACCCATCAGAAGTGTCCAACACAGATCTACTCCATCTTCTGTGGAAAGTCTACTATGATTTTTTTTCTTGTCACCCATGTGTCATCATTTTCTACCTTCACATTGAAACAAATCAGGAAAGCTGCACTAGTTACCTTCAGACATTTTAAATGCAAAATTCCTAGTCAAACATTTTCAGAGATAAATGGGTACAGATTATGATTTATAGGTGTTTTTCTTCCTGGACAGCAAGGTTCAGTTACTCAAATTGTGGTACATTAGACTTCCATGAGCACTTTGCACGGAAGTAGAAAATGAAATCCCTTCTGCAGACATGTGAGGATGTGTTCTGTTTTACCTGTCATAAGCTCCTCCATCTGAGAATGCAACAGGGGTTAAAAGCTGCAAATTTTGTCACTTGAAAGAGCAGAGGACTCGACAAATACAGGATTGGTGGATAAAAGCCAACAATTTCCAGGTACCAACTGCTACACTGATCATATTTCCACTGTTGCAAACTTTTCTGTGTCTGTGCCTTTTTAATAATTGCCAAACACTGATATTAAATTGCAAACATTTTGACAGGGCAAGTTCCCCTTCTCTCTTTTATTCCTCTTCTCATATAAATATTGCAACTAATTAACATCATTTCTATAAGAGAAATAGAGTTCCTCCACCCACAAGTTGTTCTATCATTTGAAGCTTGGGTCAAATATCTAAAATGTCACACTATAATCATTAAATTGATGTTTTAATCCTCCTTAATATATGACAGAAACGAGCTGTCAATTACGAGAGAAATATTGGCATTTTATTCCTGACATAATTTTCAAAGCAAGGAATAAAACACCAATTAAACAACAATTATACACTAAGGTACGACATGTTATATATTTGACATACAGTAAAATAATTAAAAAAATAATTTCTCACTAATAGTAAGGAGACTAGGAGTTTATTAAGAACATCAATTACCTCTTGTCTTGATTCTATCTCTGTACACCTTAATACTCTAGTGGGAGTTATGGCCCAAAACTACAAGCCTCAAGTTAGGAATAGAGGAAAAATATTCAGGAAATGTTAGGGGAGGCAGTGACTGATTTCTGAGCTTAGCTCTGGGGAATTCCAACAAGGATAGAAGTCTTACTGCAGGGACAGAGACAGAAGGAGAAAAAAATACAAGCAGAGATTAAAATAAGATGACTAATTTTAGGAAAGTTACTTCCATGTACCAGTGCCTCTTCTTTGATCATGACTTCTTTTAAATTACAGCACCAGTCAATCTGTCCTTGCACACTTAGGAAGTGTCTCCTTAGATGCAAGGAAAATGCTGTACCAGCAAAACACATAATTCCAGGGGATTCATCTCTGCTGGATTCCCAGCAGAGCAGTGAGAGAGGAATCTGCCATTAGCACCAGCTGTGTGTGTACCCCACAATCGCTCTCTAGTGATTGCAGGGAAAAGCCAAGCATTGGTTGAACTCGGTTGTATCTTTCATTTTAGAGACAGCAAATGGCTATTATGTGTCAGGTCCTTCACCACTTCCAATGCCAGCTCTTTTTGAGAAAGCTTCCTTGGATCAGCTTGAATGAAACCTTTCTTCATGGGGGACTGACTACAGAATGAGAAAATCTGCCTGTGAACCTAGGGTAGCTAGGATTGCTACATCCTCCCCAAATCTCACAAACCAATATTAGAAGACTTTTTTTTGCAGGAGGGATTTCAGAGGATGGTTTTAAAAGGGTAAAAAAATTTAGAATCCATGTTAATTTGCTTTTATAAGTTCATCACTGACTTTCACTGAGACCAGAACTAGGCCTAATTTTTAAACATCAAATAAGGTATTTCCTAAAGGCTGTTATTCTTTAATTATAATTTTATTTTTCATTTTCTGCAGTGGACAATAACAGGTAAAATTCCAACCTCAGACTTCACATATTGCATAAAAGTTCTCAGTTAGAAGTCCAAGAATGTCTTGCAAAATTTATTCAGTAGGGTACAGCCAACAAAGTCCTGTATTCAGAAACCACACTCCACATTGGATGAGTTATATTTATATTCAGCTGAGAGCTTCATTATCTTTCTGAAGGTGGTAGAAAATCTTAATCTGAACTGTAATCAGTCCCTAGACTATCATTAGTGTCTTTCAAGTATGGATAAGAAATATTAATTCTGATTTTATGCTCAAGTAAATCTAGTGGAAACTTGTGTGAAAGCATGCAGGCTGAGTTATCATGGTTCCAAACATCGCCATCCACCAGCTGAGTCCTGGTAACCCACCACTTGTGTACTCCAAACTATCCCAACTACAAAAGAATAGAATTTGGGTTGATTGGTTGGTTGTTTTTTGGAGATTTTTTTGTATGCTACTCTGTGAGCAATCAATTACTCATTATTGCTGTAACTAATCAACTCCTTTGGACACAGTGACAATATCACCACACTTCCATTTTTTGTTTTGAATTTTTCAGTAAATCAGACTTCTTAATTTACATTAAAGCAAGAGAGAGTTGGTGTCCCTTGATTGTACCCTCAATTTTGTCATCATTTTCCTCTGGTGAAACTGACAATGATTTGGCAAACATCCTCAGATACCACCTCCATTACAAACCCCTACAATCTTTTTCCATTGAAATAGCTTTTTCTCAGGAGTGATACCCTTTCTCAGCCTGGATGCCCTCAGGTGATTTCTCTTAGCAAATACCTTTCCTCTTTTCGCCTATAAACATCCTATTTGTAGGTGTCATTTCCCTCACAACTCACAGGCTAGCCAAAAAATCCCCAAAATACATTTTTATTTATGACGCACCCAAGAAAACTTTGTGTATCTAGTTGTAAAACACTGTAAGGGGTAAGCAGTAAATAGGAAAGAGAACATAAAACTGATGAGCACTTACCCTCTATTCCCTACTGATGCTTCTACTTAGCCCTGCTTAGCATTTCAATCTATATAAAGTCAATGGGCCATATAACCTTCTTCTATATACGCTAACCAATTAACATTATTCTTTAATAGGAAGAAGTTTAGGGAGTTCTTTTTTCCAGTTTGCTTCAAAGTAGCATTGTTACTAAACAGTGGTGATGAGTGCAAGAAGATGCACTTTCTTTATGAAGACAACTGATGTTAAAACTACTGAAAAACTTGCATTTATTTTTTATAAGAGAATCTCTTAAGTAATAGATTCTTAGTAGTAAGTAAATGTTCTATATACCTGTAAAAAAGTTGCGGGAAAATATTTCATTTCCAGACTACTTAAGGAACCATCAAGTTAAAAATTTTAAAAAGATGCAGGAAGGTATGGTAAAGTAAAAGGGATTCTGTCAGGTTTTACCTTGCTTGTCTTTCTTTTTTCCTTTTTTATTTTTTTTTGGTCTTGTTTGGGCAATAAAAATATTTTTTTTGTCCACTTTAGTTCAGAGGGTGTTTAAAACTCTTTGCTTGCATTTGTTCAAGCACAAAAATAACGCTTGTTTGCTTGCAAACCCTTCAAAGGAAACAGATTGCATAGTTCTGGAGGTGAGGTTGCATTTGGGGATTTGGAGCGGGTTTTTTTCTTTTTTTTTTTTTCCTCCCAAGTCTCTAAGGTTGGATTACTTTCAAGGAAATTTATCTTTTGAAGCCCAGATTCAGCAATTTTAGTTGGTACAATCATTTCAATATTCTTTTCATCTTACTACTTCAGTATGATACCACAACAATTTTAAAATGTGTATTTAATAACACCCAAAACCAGGGCCCAATTTACATCATCTTTGCTCATTCTAATCTCTAATTATGCTTTTTAAGGCTTCATTGTGGAGTCTGTCAACTATACCATCCTGAAGAAGGACACAGTACCTCAACAGTGAGAAAGTGACCCAGCATCTTGAATCAGAAACCAGATCTGAACCCACACTCTCTGTTTAGTAAGTATTTCTGGAACATTTTTTCATACCAGGGAGATGTTTGCCTGCACCTGCCCTTCAGAAGCAAACACCTATGCTTCTCAAGATTCTTCTCCAGAGTCTTCCCACCTGTTCTTTACTTTTAAAGTAGTAAATGGCAAATGCAGCAACAGGGAATAGGTGAGATTCTTCCCTCATGTGTGAAGGATGTAATGTTAAAAAGGAGCAATGTACTCTGGTTGTCTTCCCATTGGCTTTTTGTGTTCACCATGAGCAGCTACACCAATCATTTAGATGTGGAGTAGGAGAAATGACAAAGCTAATTAAGGTTTGGTGAGGGTTAATAAACTGATATTGCAGAAAACTGATGAATCAATTTAATAACACAGCAGAGAGGCCAAAATTCATTAATTCTGACCACTAAAACTTAAACAGGAAGGTCTAATATTTATTGAACATTTAGTAAAGAGGAGAAGAAGTAAATTCCAGGAAAAGTGTCAATAAGGATAATACAATTTATTGGATTAACAATGCTGCAGGACACAAATTGCTCAACATTTCCTGGGAACACAGCACTAAAACCTTTGGGTTTGGATGGAGGCTGCACCTAAGGAGAAAGTTAGTTCAGATTTAATTCTGATTAGTTCTGTTCAGATTTAATTCTGATTAGTTCTGAATGTGCAAAATAATTTGAAAGTTACTATGAAATTACTGTCTTTTGAAAAACAAGGGAAAAACAGAAAGTGTTACTAGAAGAATGGAATTCACAAAAGAATAATCCAGAAAACTTTGATTATTAGTAACTAATTTAATGGAAAAATTATCAAAATAAATTACTGCAGAGAAGATAAAAACTGATCAAAAAAACCCAGATCAATTCAATACTTAGGATATTGTCCCTAAGGAGGTTTTTTTCAAATCCAACAATACTTACACTTTTTAGTGACAACTTGGATGATACAATAAAGAATAAATCTATAAAATCTGGGAGGAATAGCAAGAAGGAGCCTAAAATTCAAACCAACTTCAGTAAATTAGAATAATGATCCAAAACCAGAAAGAATACTGCTTCATACAGGGATAGAAAAAGTAATGTTCAGAAATCTACAGTGAGCAATAACTGGCTATGGTAGTGCTGGGTGTAGTGCTGAGGGGATTACAGTAGATCTGAGGAGGAACCAATGCTGGTACTGCAACAAATGTGAATGTCATCCTGGAATTTTTAACAGGAATATCTCAACAGGAAGAGACAGTTTTCTCCTCAACTGGAAATGGAATACGCTCAACATAAATTGTGTCTATCTAGGACACTTGATTTAACCAAGACATAGACCAAATCTGAGTAAGTGTCAGAAACAGCAAGAATCTTAGAAAACAGGTGCTGTAAAGAAATTCTGAAAGGACTGAATGTGTTTGGGATAGAGAAAAATGAAGAAGGAGCATGATGAAAACCTTCTAGCATATTAAAAATTATTTTGAAGACAGTAAGCAAGACTGCTTTGTCAAAACACACGACAAAAATGATTTGTTAATTTGCAGGGAAAAACAAAAAGATGTTTAGATATGAAAAATCTTTCTAGATACAGGACTATAAAAAGAATAGCCATGTTAACTAAGAAAAGCACTATCTTGGAGCTTAGGTAAACAGCTCTCAAGGTGATTATATATACATTTTAAGCAAAGAGATAAACAGACCATGTTAAGTAAAAATGTAACTGAGTCAGCCTAAAGTGTAAGTTTCCCTATGCACCCCCTATAAATAATTTTCTCTTAGAAATTCAATTTCTCTGGGTTTTTTCCCCACTTTTTTTGACCCTTTTGGAGGCAATCCTAGAATCTCATCATTTTAATGTTCCAAACTACTTTATATTTCCCCATTTGTCTCCTTGCCACTGCTTACTCCTAGGTGCTTGCTTTCCTTCAACACCGCTCACTGTTATTGCACTTTAGATACAAAATGATAATGTTATTAGAACCTCTCACAATCAGTGAAAAAATTGAAATTGAGAAATTCTTAATTTAAAAAATTAAGAGCTTCAGATAAGACCCTAAAATGGATCAAGTTTTGTGATTTTTGCCTACCAAATTACTCAGTGCCAATTTTGAAACTCCAGATGGTTTCTGAGCTTTCTCTGTTTTTATGATTTCTGTCAGAGGCACCTCTCTTTGACTGTTCTTTGACTATTGACATGCCATTCAGGTTTTTATTTACAATTTTATTTGTGCTTCTTATCATATGGACAAGAGACTGCTTGCAGCTAATTATTTTAATTCTCTGGTAGCTAAAGCCACATGTAGTAATTTCAGTAGTCTACTGAAATAAGAAAAGTCTGTTTCATTTTCCTTCACATGTTCTTAATGGACCCCATAAGCACGCTCAATCATAAGAAAACTCCACAGGCACACTCAAAATAAAGTCTTCATTTGTGGTTAAAGCCTTGTCTCTGCTTGTGGCACAAAATTGTCATGAAAGCAAATTCCTGAGTTTTTTTCCATAAGATTGTCTCTCTTCTACTAACACCTTAGTATATTACCTTGGGAATATGTCTTAAATTCTCTCCGTTGTTACCAGCTGAGATTGGCCCAGTTAATTAGTGATTGTAGTTTTGTTGGTACACTTTTTGATTAATTTTTTAGACCTGATAAATCAATATATTTCAGTTAGCAATATTTGGTTAATATTATATGTTCACAATTTATATTAAATAATGTAAAGATTGACACTGTCTGTCTAAAATACTGCTTCTCTGAACATGGACTGGTGCATATAATAAAAAATATTAATAACTTGGGCTTGGACATAGTGAGTAACTATTACAGAGGCATATATATATGGTAGAATGTAAAGTCTCTTTCATCCATTGCAACTTTACAGATTCAAAGTCCTCTCTCACAGCACAAAAGAAAAAGAAATATCAAAGCAATTAAACAAAAAAAAAATATTGAAACTGATAACATCAAATACACGACAGAAAAAACCCCAACTTGTTACCCTGAAAACAGTTTGGCAGGACTGAACTAAGTTAATTATAAATGTACATGTATAAAAATGTACATAATATCAGATAAAATATTCACAATCTAATTAAAACAATCCATATAATTCATCAGACTGCTGGATATAAATCAATGGGAAGGCCTTGTCCAAGCACAATGTTGGTATGCCTCAGTTAACGTGTGCCAATTAGCAGATTATACATGTTGGCAGAGACAAGCAAAGGACGAGTTCAGCTTGTCCTGAAGGCAAAGTTCAAGTTAGGTTTTCTGCTAAGCACAAAATTTATGTCAATGTCTACCTAAGGCCTGACAAATTTTGGATTACACTGCTGTCCTGGTGTTCCTTATAACCTCCACTGATGCAGCTGCTGCCAGATAGAGAGAGGATATTGGACCAGAGAGATTTATAAATACTCAACCTGGCATCCTGGGTAACAAATCTACAAGAGAGCTGCTTATGAAGTTCAGGATTCAAGCCATACCCATTCACCATGACCAATTTTTTTTCCAGGAGTGAGTGATCAATCACAAATATCAAATCACTCTTCTGTTAGCAGCTAAGTTTGTGATGTTCTTCTAAACCTTCACAGTTCTTCTACAAAAAACATTTTTATTTCCTAAAGTGCATCACTTTTGAGGGTCATCATTTAATGGATCATTTTTTTCCCTGAATTACATGGAAATACACAGTGTCAGAATCACTTTTACTCAGCAATAACCATTGGTTAAGCCACATGGTATTCCCATAGTAAAAGAAATTGCATGTATTTTCCCTTGCAAACTTTTTCTGTGAATAAGATTTATTTTTAAAAGAAAGAGAATGCATATGAGTCAAAAGGTTCATTTACAAGGCTGTCATGGAGACAGCATTTTTAAATAACTACAGCTACATCAAATGATAGTCATCAAACCAAACAAACTAAATGCCAAAATACTCTGAAACCTAAAAATAAGAGCCAGGTCTAAATTACTCTAATTTCTAAGGCTTTACAACATTTCAAAAGGTAAGTCACGTTCTGAGTGTATACTCTTTGTTTTTTTGTACTCTTGAAGAGCAGTGAAGTGGTTTGTGAATCAGGCTTTTAAGACATTTGGCTGCAGCAAAATTGTAATAAAAAATGCATAATATGTACTTAAGAAGGAAAGTAACACCTCTGCCATAAATTGGTTCTTTGAAATATTTAAATTAAAAAGTCTAAAGCATGCTATGCTTGCATAAAATAGAATTAAACAGAATGTAACTTAGATATGTGAGTTTCCGCACAGAGATAAATTTAAAATTGGGAATGCTCAAGGAAAGGAAACTTTATTCAAGACAATATCAACATTGTTAGTGGAATTTTCTCAGATTCAGGGCTTGGGTATTTTTTCATTCTCTGGAAGATCTTTCCATTGTAATTCATGGAAATTATCACTAACAATGAAAAATTTCATCATTTACTTTTGTTCTTTTTAGTATAGTGGAGAAATTTCAGTGGAGAAAATAAAAAAAAGTCTCATTTAATGAACAGTAAAGTATATTTCTATGGTTTAATACCTTGTTCTAATTTCTAAACACAAAACCTGAAAGTCCTTAGATGATGTTCCCACTCAGGCATAATTCCCACTCAAGTAAACTGGCATTTTGCCACAATAAAACAAGTAACATAAGAATTCAGCCATGAGACTGTATCAGTTTATTGCAATATTTCCCTACAGACCACAAACAAAACTGTACTCTGGATGACAGAGGAAGGCTGCCCAGCACATATGCAGTTACTGGAATTCTGCCAGCCGGGCAATATCCATTGTATTTCTTCAGAGCAGAGCAAGAAACATAATTTGATTGGCAATCAAAGCAGGACAGAGTCAGTTCTGCAAGCAGGAGCATTTGTCTTTCTGAGTTCTACTTTAATATATTTGGGGAAATCATCCAATTTAAAACAGGATGTAGGAAAAAGACATCTTCCAAGTTCAAGAGATTTCATCTAACTTCCAGCAACCAACTAATTTCAAAACTGGAATCTGTTCCTTTGCAAGAATTATGTTTGCTTACAGTTCCTCTGTGTCACCTGAAGTTCAAATGGACTGTGGATGGGGATCTGAGACCATATATGTATATATATATATATATATATATATATATATATATATATATTTAAACTTAGAATGGTAAGAATACAGTTTTCTGAAGTTGAGAAGGATAAAGAAAAGTTAAATTGGCTGAAAGCAGCAAATTCCCTTCCTTCTACATGTGTGTCCCTCTCGTCTATCTTGAGGAGTTTGTCTGTTCCATTAAGGGAGTTTATGCAGAACCCCTGCATGTTTTGATCTGAATTCTTATTTATTTCTCTCAGTTTATCCTCTTGGAACCTGTGGCTATTACTAAATTGCCAAGGAAAGTCCTGATCTAAAATGAAAACCACCTATATGTGCTATAAATACAATACAATTAACTTCAACCATGAACTTAATACAAAATGCACCAACCCTCTTTTTTTGTATTAACTATGACTTCAGAGGAAAGAATGTGTATCTGTAAATGTATTTATTATTGCATTCATTCTGTATATCACATACACAAACAGAATTATTAATGGCTGCCTCTCTTCCTTCTCTGTATTTTCAGTGGATAATATTCACCCTACCCTTCCTCTGTGTCTTTTCTTATTCAAAGCCACTTCACTATGTGTATGACTCTCAGAATTTCCTCAAATAAGAGCAATATTTATTAACTGTCTAATTAAATGCATGTATTATGTAGTTTCTGTTAGTGTCATGATAGTAAGAAGTCTGTCAGCATTTCCCTTACAAGCTCTGCTTTCAGAGGTTTATAATTACAGTGTAATTTTTCGTCTCCCACTACAAAATTTCAGCTTGAGGAGAAATATTGTTCCATAAGGATTTACTTTCAACTGTCCAATACATAATATTTAAATATGGAACCTAAATTTTCATTAATTTTAATGAAATCCATAGTATATCAGACTTCTTTTAATTTTTGTGACTTAAACACAGAATTTTTGTTCAAGTTATTCAGAATTGTTCCTTTTCCTAAACAGCTCTTTAAAAGAAGCTGCTGATCAAAGGCATCACTTTTAAGTATTACAATTTATATGGTCATTACAAGCTTAATGATAACTTGATTAATCTTAGCAGAGCAGCAGGTATTGTCTCTTGGCTAAGTTCATTTTTACTTGTCTGCACTGAAAATGTCTGTGGTCATTACTGTTCCACCTTGGCTTGGCCTCTCTCACTACCAAACCTATCAGCCAAAGTGAGAAAAGGAATAATCTGCCTATGTAAGAAGTGAAGAGGAAGTCTGAATTGAGACACTGGTCATTGATTTCAGGAGCATCCATTGCTGGGAATATCCCTCTCACAATTGCAACACCAGTTATTCTGTATTTTCCAGGCACAAATGTAGATCCAGCCTGTAACTCTTACTTTTGCATTCATGCAGCTTATATTCCAAGTTAAGGATTCAAATGTGGTTGCTATAAACTGCACTATATAGAAACAAAATAACTCAGCCATACTTAGACATATTCACATTTATATTCAATGTTTACATTGCAGATAAAATTTTTGCCAAATGGAATTTTTTTAATTATATAGAAAAATATTTCCTATACGTATGCCCAGTAACACAGCAATCACTGAAACACTTAAAAATGCCAAAGTTGTGATTTTTTTCCCTAGCTTAATTTTGTCTGAGGCCTACACATTTAAACTTTAGGTATCTCCATGAACTAAATTTCTTCTAAAATTTGACTCAAGTTTGTTTAGGTCCTCACTTCATACTAGATCAAAAGTGTGGCTATGCAGCTGCAAACTACTATCAAAGGATCCAAGTAGGTGATCTGTGGTCGGATCTACACTGGCCTGCAGTTTCACTTGTTCTTTTCCAAATATATCAAAATTAAATTGAGTCTCATTCCTCAACCAGCACAGACTCACAAACGCTACTCTGACCTTTCAAACAAGATATTAAGCAGTTCCAGGTTAGAAAGATTTCTTTAGTTTTGACTGGCAGCCCCAACTGAGAATGCTCTTAGTGTATCAGAACAGGGAAGTTAAGAAACAAAGCCAAATATATTTCTGTGAGATGCAGTTTGGCTGCAGTACATGATCTGAGAATGGAATTTGATGCAGCTCTGAGAAGAATCACAATTTTAGCACAATGTGTTTTACTGTTGCCTTTAACTACCTGTTTCCTGCCTCCATCCATGATTTCTTTTTTTCTTTCTCTGAAGGAGTGAAACTTCCAAAGAGGAAAATACCTCCTTCAGGGTTGCCTATGTCATACATATTTCTCAGAACATGAGTATAATTTTATATAGATATATAAAGGCATGTTGGCCTTAAAAAACAAAACAAAAGAGGGGGAAAAAAAAAAAAGAAAAAGATAACTGAACAGCCAAAACTTAAGTATTCCAGGACATCTTCTCTAATAGTTTTTGGGGTTTTTTTATTCCAGTGAAGTAGTACACGAAAACTCTGCTGGGTGAACACAGAGATTGAGGAAATCAAAGGCCAGAAGGACTCTGGGTAATTTAAAGTGTGTTGCTTCTGCATCACAGTCTAACCTAGATCACCTTCGATTCACCACTTCAGCAGCTTGAGGCTGTACTATAATCTGCTAAAGTGTCTTCACACCACACACTCCAACGTTTCCCTCACTGGGCTCTTTCTGTCCTTGGTACCATCTGCCTTGCAAAGGTGTCCTCAGAAGTCCTCATTCTATGATGACTCCTGTGGAAAGACCTTCTTCCCAAAGAAACTTCCATTTTAAGACCTCATAAGATCATTCTAGACCTTTTAACAGGACAGAGCAAGATCCAGATTTCATACTGAATTCTTTGTCCCTCTTTGCTGCACACTTGGCTCATTTAATATCAGCTATCAGATTTCAGTGATGTTTTTGTTTGACTCATAGCAGCAGGAATCAAATAACTAAATATTGCACCTCATCTTATTTTAAAAGAGAACTAACTACTAGCACTCAGAATTGTTAAAGAAAGTTTCAACATTTGTATTCTACCTTTTAAAAAAACCCTAAGTCAAATAAAAAGAATTTCAAATGTATTGCTTTTTTAGTCAAACTCCTCATTTTTGCCAGTGCTCAGACTTGGCAATAGTATTCAGCCCAGCAATTTTACAGTGCATCTGAGATAAGGAGAGATTAACACTCCATCAGATTTGCCAGCAGAAGTGCACATGTAGCTGCCCTCTAAACCCTCTCATGTTGAAATGATAGGGAGTAGGGCTTTTAAAACACAGCTGATTTTGGCCAATGTAAGTTAGGGAGGAAAATACAAAAGAAAAAATTATACAATAGACAGAAGTTATGGTAACTTTGTTGTGACCACTATGGCAAAGGCATGGAGGATCATTTCAACCTGCTAAGCCATGTTCAGGTGCTCAAGACCACCAGAATCATTTAAGACAAGGCACATTGGGACCATTAAAATAATATTTGAATATCAGGCCAGGTACCTGTATTACTGAAAGCCTCTTAAATACAAAATTTTTTCATAACTTTAGACATTAATCTAAAAATTGTATGTATTAGTTTTTATTTTTGATCATTAATATCATATTATAGCATCAGGAACTGATGCTGAAGTTAAAACATTTAAAAGTACTTTTACATGTCACAGACAATACCTAGATTTTATAGAAGTTATGCTGACTCATGTTTTTTCTTCCCAGACACTAAACAGTTAATATTAATTCAAAATTAATTTTATGTTTCACAATGGGATTCTCTGTTGCAGCTTTACAAGGAATTTGTAAACATGTATATTAGCAAATCTGATCTAACTGCAAATATTTTCACTCACATTTTCAGACTATTGACCTCCAGCATATCTCCATACATCACCTATGAGCAGAAAAGAGCATAGCCAAAAGTCATCCATAAATCTGATCTTTTTTAATATAGCTGCCTTGTCCCTTATTTTCCTTATTATTATGTGACTAAGAAGTCCATTAAGAGTTCAAGCACACAATTGATGGCCCAAAAGAGCTTTTCTGTCACTTATGAAATTTCACACGAGCATAACCATGGTCAGAATCACAGTTTTCTGTTATAGAGACTGTCCTTTGGGATCTTAAAGACAAAGAATGGGGAAGGAAAATAAAACCAGGAAAGAGTAATTCCATATTAAAAATTCATTAAAAATACTTCTATGAAAGTCTATAACTGCATATGTAGACAGAGTAAATTGATTTACTGTATTAACTTCCTTATTACTGAGAGATGTTTTCACCATGGAGTTTTATACAGACCAGGAACAGGACAGCCTGCAGCCGCTTGCCCAGCCTTCTGGAAAATGTTTTCCATGGAATTTGCCACCTTGAACTACTTTATTCAAAAAAATCCAAAGGATTTATATCGGGGCTTTCCAAACATTTTTTGCCAAAAGTCTTAATGTGTGTCATTAGAGCTGCCAAGCTGTACATAGCATACAGAATTTCTTGCTGGAGTTTATAGAATCTGACATAAGAATGTTAAAGAAAACAGAGCACATATATGGAGAGTGACAGCTGATTATTTCTTTTTACATATTTTTCAAAGTATCAATAAATCCATCTGAAATTTCATGGGCTTGAGATGTTGTAAGAGCAGCAAACCACAAATTATAATTTAGTTTCATTTGCCTTCTACACAGTTTCCTCCCAGCCCTGAAAGAAATTTATACAGAACATATGCCCAAAATGAACTTTTAATAATCAAACAAATTTCAGCTTTCTGGAAGGCCTAGAAAGGTGTTATCAAAAGAAAATTATAAAGTAATATTCATTTCACCAAACACACAGGACTATTGAAATATAATTTCTATCTTAATAATTCAGAAGGATAACTTAAAGAATAATGTGTTTGATCCACCACAGAACTTAGGCACCTGCAGTTTGCTGCTGAAAGTGCAAATCATGCCCTGGTTAACAAACAGCATAAAGCACCAAGTTCAGAGACCACCTTTAGCCACAATTAAAGGGGAAACTTATGATTTAAGGTAAGATATTATACAAAGCTGGTCATAAAGCTTGCCAAACTTTAGTCATTTGGGCTGAAATTATTTCGTATCTGCTTCACATAGTGACTAATTCAGGGCAGGGGCTTTATTTGGTCACTGCTGGATCTTATGGTTCCCCTGAGGAAATTTTTCCTCTCTTGGTCACTTCCTAAGCCTTTAGTATAACTGTGTTTTGCACATGCTCAACAAGAAACTCTCCAGAGTTCAGCTGCTCCTTAAATAGTTTGATCAAAAAATATCTAAAAGCCATTTTAATGTCAGGATAAAATTTGTCTTTACAAGTGATTGCCAGAAACAGTTATGACCACAAAGAATACTGATGATGACTTATGACTTGGTACTGTTTGTGTCGGAGTTTATTGTGGGTTTTTTTGGGGGGCTGAAGGAGTTTGTTTTGTTTTGTTTTGTTGTTTTTTGTGATGGGTGTTTTGGTTTTTTTTCTCTGATTTTTAGTTTGGTTTGGGTTGGGGTTTTTTTGGGTTTTTATTTGTTTTAGCCAGATCCCTAGAATCCATGCCAGTTACCTCTGAAGACTGGCTCAGAATGTGTAAAAGTCAGGTTCTGTAGTGCAGGGGGAGAGAAAAGGCTGCTGCTGGTCATCCCCTACGTGTCCTCCCCTCCTTTCAGAAGCAGCAAACATGATTGTCCAGACTTCCCCTCCCTGTCTTACTGTTACTTCTGTCGACTAAAGAAAAATCCAACTGGGACTACAGTTCCTTATCCCTTTAAATTTTGCCTACGGAACTGAAAAGCTTTGAAGTGGCTCCGAACACAAAGCTGGCTCCAGGACTCTCCCTCCTGTGTTCTCAATGGACCATATGTCTCACAGCCTGCAGGACAATGCAAATACAGTCAGTTCAAATACAGATTGAACAAATGCTAAGCCTACTGGAAGAGCAAGAGAGAGTCTGTGGAATAACCCAGCATTAGATACAAATTGGAGGCTGCTAAGGAGGGAGAAGAACACAAGGAATAACTTCAAAATAAATAAGGCCTAGGGTCTTTCCTTGAGATATTTTGAAGCCATTCCTCACCTCCCAGTAATAACTTGTGCTTGGAATGCCAAGGGAAACTTGGAGGTACATTTCTGCTGTAAGGATGTTCTGGAGATCCCAGGATTCAGCTGAAACTGCCTTAGCCAAGTCCTATGCTCTGTACAGGCAGGAATGGCTAGAAAATTTGGACACACAAAAAGGGCTAAATTTCTTTTTAAAATCTCTACCAGTACTTCCCGTGCCATAAAACTGGCACTTAAGCATCTTATCCCAAATCTGAAACGTAAAATGTCTTTGTTCATCTGCTGCTTGACTTCATCAGAGACCTTTCCAATCATCTTAGTTTCACCCAGTGCATTGACTTCTGCTTCCAGATGCAAAAATTACTTCAATCTGTATGGCTCAGTGCCCATCTTCAACTGGAATCCACAAGAAAGGTACACCTTGCAGAAATCTTCTAATAAGTTTAACCTACCAAGTTAGCTGGACAATGTAAGGTTATATTTTGCAATATCGTTTACACACTACTTAAGCAGAGAAAATAATCTCCAGGGCCTCCAGTATACTGTAGTACAGCTCATCACAAAACACAAAATTCCATTAAAAATAAATATATCCAAAAGAAAATCTTTATTAATTAGTGACATGCTAGAAAGAAAATATTTTGTCTTCCTTATTAAAAAATTTCTATATATTATATTCCCTTGGAGCCTGGCATTTAAATATAGTTGTTTTCTTTGTTTCCAATAACATCTCAGCCACAATTACTTAATAAATTATAAATCACAATGTAGTTTTTATGTAAATGCATTTTTGTGTTCAAGCATGGGATTAATGTTTGTTTATGCAAATGAACAAAGGATATTTTCAAAGAGGTTATGGTTCAAATCACAGCAAACTTTAAAATGTTTTACTGTATTAATGGTTGAATAGGACACTGTTCTCTCTGACTTTTTTTTCCTCAACAATTAATAACTTGTTTTAAATGCACCTGTTGCTAATACGTAATTTCTCTTTAATGCAACTTCAGAGCAAATAGGGTCCTTTGACAGTGTATAGTTCCTGCTTGATGTTGCATATAATTCTTATAATATTCTGAATGGCATGTGCTAATTATTTAGCACAATAGCTCATCTTATGGAGATGTAAGGCTGTTAGAGAAGGGTGGCAATTACTTAGGGTGGGAACATCAACTTTTCTTGTAAAAACCAAAGTGTTGAAGGAAAAAAATTAAATTTAAAAAAAAGGAGGAAAAATTAACAAACAGCCTAGGAGCATTGGAAGGGTTAATGTTTCAAAGTTTTTGTTATCTGTAAGGCTAGATGTGAAGCTTGCAATCCAAATAGTAAGAGCTACAAATTTCTATGTGTTGTACTGAGGCCAGATTCTGCTCTTCCCAGATGTCTGACCAAACATAAGTTCTTGACCCACCTCCCTTAAAACCGGATTATAAGAGCACACCTATACACTTTATGCAGAGATGTAACCTTGACAGGTCTTTAAAGCACTTTCAAAATACACACACACACACATAAAATAGCTTAAACTCACACAGAAGAGAAACCAAATGAAACAAAATCAAAGCAACAAACTAAGCATTTCACAGAACATATCATAGAATTATTCAGGTTGGAAGGAAGCTTAGAGATCTAGTTCCAGACTCCCTGCCATGGTCAGGGACACCTTCCACTAGACCAGGTTGCTCAGAGCTCCATCCAGCCTGGCCATGAATGCTTCCAGCAATGGGGCATCCACAGCTTCTCTTGGAAACTTTTTCCAATGTGTCACCATCCTAACAGTAATTTTTTTTCTGATCTCTAACCTAAATCTAGACTCAGTTCAAAGCCATTACCCGTTGTACTATCATTAGATGGCCTTGTAAAAAATCCCTATTCACCTTTCCTGAGGACCTCCTTAGGCTGCTGGAAAGTGCACTAAGGTCTCCCTGGAACCTTTTCCTCTCCTGGCCAAGCAACTTCAGCTCTCTCAGCCTGCCTTCATAGGAGAGATGCTTTAGATTTCATGGCCCTTCTCTGGACTCACTCCAACAGGATCTCCTTCTTCTTGTGCTGGGGGCCACACAGCTGAACACAGCACTCAGTATATACACTTACAGGCTTATGTTAGGCCTAGATTAACAAAAAACCTAACAACCTGTATGTGGAATAATGAAAATTATGAAGGATGAAGTTTTTTATTTTTAAAAAGGTTACCCCTTATGGTTCTAAGTTAGCTTCTGGCTAAAACAAAGGAAGAAATACTCAAAACCTCCTTTAGGCAAAGATGGAATCATGACGTGGGGGACTAATCTGGAGATTAGGAAAAATTTGATGGGATATGTACAATTTAGGGTCTAAGTCCATTTATGATGATTGATCCTACTGCTTTTAGTGCCACAATCTTGTCAGAAAGCTCACAGAGAGAAGCTGGATATTTGAGCTAAAATCAAGGTAGACTAAAAAAATATACATGGAATACAAAACAGACATAAAAAAAACAGAACGGCACAAAGAACACACAGAAGGGAAAGACTCTCAGATAGTACTCTGAAAACCCATTACAGTATGGAGAGACTAATGAATAAAATCCTATGAATATTCATTTAAATCTAGATATGAACACTCTCCAGACCTCTTCCCAGAGTAGTCATGCAATCAAGACTTATTAGCTCAAATTTTCGGGGACAGTGGATCTTCAGCCACTGTGATCTATAATTCACTGAGATAGAGTTTAAAAAAAAAACACTTTCCAAAATCCTTGCAGCAGAAAGCAGATTAAAAGGCCTTCATTTATCCATCTGAAGTACAAACAAGGCCATGAAAATCACATCACAAACCACTAAGTAAGTGACATATTTTACATTTCTGTATATTAGGATTAGTTGTAAGTTTCAGGTTAAAAGAAAAGAGTGGGGAGGACTCCTCAGGAAAAGCTGATTTCATTAATTTCTAAGAATATAAGAAATGGTGATAAAATTGCAATTTGCTTCTGAACATTTTTGTATAGAAGAACTGATAAAGTCCACCAAATAACTTAAATTCCAAGTTGTAGTAACAGACCTTAGATGCTATTTTAAATATGGGTTGAGCCCACAGAGAGGTCAGAAAGTCAACACATAAACTGGAAAAGGATAAACTACTATTATCTTAAACTGCTCTAGATCATCTTTGAGACAGGACTCAACATAAAAAATTCCAGCTTAAGCTGAAATTTTACAAGACAGCTGAGACAGACTTCACAACTAACCATATGCTGAGCATTTATCTACATTGGCCTTCCTGCTTCCACTGATGATGTGAATGTTAAATTGCCACTGACTTCTAACAGAACCAAATCAAATACTATAATTATACATTTTGGGCTATCTGTGCTGCACTGTATTATTATCTATAATTGATTATTCAACTCAGTAGCTATTGTTCTTTAAAATGCTTTTGACACGTTGTAGGAAAAGTGCTATATTAAAGAAAGTTGACGAGCAGTGAGATTTCGGACATTCTGCCACATGTAATGATGAAGCTGGTGCAAACCAGACTAGTTCCCTTTCCAGAAAGTCACACCCAAATTTCTTGAGACTGTGTTCCACACAGATAACCTTCAGCTAAGAAACAGACCTTGCTATGCTGAATATTGTGCAAATGTATTAAGAGAAAAAAAAATCCCAACTGCTAAAATCTTCTACATAGACAAGAAAAATATTTAGCTTGGGGGAAGAAAGGTGGAAAAAATGCAGAGCAATGAGTTATTTGCCAGAGAGGTATATCAACTTGAGTTTAAAAAGCACAGCCTAGCTCGAGTTCTGGATTTACCATCTTAAGTCATCGTAACAGAATCTTTTCAATCAAGAGTGAATCAACAGAATCACAGACAGGGAAAGCCTGGCTGTTCTTGTCTGCCTCTCCCCGCCTCCCATCCTGGGACAACCCCCCTGTGGTCATGTGGCCATGTAGTGGACTGGACCAAAAAACAGTCCTGGAAGAAAACTAGTGATTTTCCTTTACTGGGTTAGTATTCAGTTTTTGTCCTCAGCACTTAAAATATTCAAATAGAATTTCAGGCTCTCTTTAAAAATCCAGTCTCCTTTAAATATCTAATAGTTAAGCACTCATATATCAATTTATTTTGCTAAGCACAGAAAGTTGTTTTTATATTTCCCTTTTTTATATGCCAGTAAAATAAATAAGGGTTGGGTTTTTAAGCTATCTAAAACTAGTAGGCTTAGTTCCAAGTAGCCTTAGTATTTACAAGAATGCCAAAGTAATGTCTACATTATTTTCAGATTAAGAAAAGAACCCTAAGAAAAAAAATTATTGTTGGAGTGTAACAAGTTTCCTAATCACAAAAATATTTATTTTCATGTCTTCAGAGCACATACTATTGCTTCCCATAATTACAAATGAGATTAAATGTTAACCAATTTAAATCTGTCAAAATATTTTAATAAGTGGGGCAGATGTTCTGTTTTGTTAAGTATCACTATTTACTTTATGAGGTAATAATAACCTTACCTTTCCTCTGCAATAGTTAACAGTAAATGGTTAGAGCTTGCCAAAGAGCAAATAAATCATTACACTAAATACAGGTTGTCAGGCTAGTTTAGTACCTTGTACACTCCATTTTGCTTAGATAAATGGCTTAGAATGGGATCTACTCTCTGTACAGTTTTAGAGAAAGATTCTAGCTTTCCTATTGTGTGTCGTTTCATATCAGATTTTAAGAAAGGTACTATATCAGTATGCAGATTTCACATAGGTGTACTTACTTGGGTTGACTTCACATTTGTACAAATGTGAGACAATCTGCAGACCTCCCAAGAATATCCTTACAGGGAGTATTTTTGTAGAAAGACTCTGGATTTGGTAAATAAGTAAATACACCAATGCAAAACTCAAGAGAGGTGAATAGTGTAAAATCAAGACTCTGAAACACTCCTCAGAGTTGTCTTTGATTTAACCATATTGGTACCATTTATAGTCAATCTTCATCGAATTTGAAATTGTTCAGCTCCAGTAAAATGCACAGACAGGTTTTAAAATTATTGCTGAACACATTAAATGTAGATGCCCTGTTTTTCTGGATAGATGAGTCATTTTCAGGACTAAGCATAAATGGTCACTGACTGACCACTCAGTCCAGAGAAGGTTCCTGTTGGGGCTATTACACAATTCAGACCCCAAGAAAAGCCACCTGTCAGGACTTTATATGGTCGTATAACTATATAGATAATATCTGCATTTTGCACAACTAGACATATTTGAAATTTTGTATGGAACAATATTTGTACAGTTATGCATTTAGAGTCACCATTTCATTTTTCCCCCACTTCAAAAATACTGAAAAGGAATAATTTGGAAAATTATGCAAAGCTAACAGCTAATAATGGTTGAAGGAAAGAGATCACAAGTTCCATTGGCTGACATTTGTATAAACTATTTGCAGAAAACTTGAGAAAAGCAACTCCAGCCATGGAAAGAAAGATGAGGTTATGAGTGATCTGGGAACAAGGAAAAGGTCCAATAAATTGGCTCACTTATTCACACTGAATAATTCAAACAGCTTGACTCAACACTAGACATACTCCTTGCTCCTTTTAAAGGATTAAAATATTCATGGTTTCTTCTGTCAAATGCCATTATCACTCTGTAATGTCAGGAGCAATGGTTATCTTCCCAGGGCTCTATGAGGCTTGGATGTGGGTCATCAGCTCCAGTTGTGGAAGCTGCCTGGCAAACACTGCTCCTACCTGTGGTCTCAGACTCAAATCTCTGTGTCCTGCTGGCCCTAGCAAAGGCAAGTGCAAACCCTACCTCCATCTTTATGCCCATGTTCTAGTGCCACATAAGCACTTTTGTGCTGCCTGACAGCACTGTGCAGTGATAGCTCAGAAAGAAGGACATCTACTCCCTATCATAGTAGTGACAAGATTACATTGTTAGACAATATCTTTATCTTAGTAAAGAAAAGGAAATTCCATTTTTCAGCTCAAGAACAAAACTTGCTTTGCCTCTCTCCACAGTTGGACACGCAAAGCCAAATGGGAACAAGTGATGACGAGGAAGAGGGGTGCTGAATCAGGTATTTTATGTCACAGAAAGCCACTACAAGGGGTTATACAGAAGCCATTAACTTCCTTAAAGCAGCTATTGGCATCTCTCCTCAAAATAAAAATACAGGGGACAAGGCGCTAATGTGCTGGAGCACATTCCCAGCCACAAGCTTTCACAGATACTCAGAGGACATCTTTTCTTTAACTATCAATGTATCAATGCATCAACATTGCAGTCCACTTCATGATTTGCAAGATGGACACACTTTATAAATTCTTTAAGGATTCTCTGTGCATTTGGTAAATTCCTTTTTAATACAATCCAACCTGTTCAGTTTTTCAGTAGATTATTTTCCCCTTTCTTTTAAAGACATCTTAATTAGTCTAATCCTGACTGGTCTCTTTCCAATGTTCCTGTTGGCACAGTAGGATTTCAATTAACATTCTGCTTTAGCACTGCAAATGCCCTTGCTCAGAGTTTTTTGGGTTTTTTTTTAATGTGCTATTTTGGATGCCATCTCTGTTCTCTTTTCTTCCTCAAAAATTGTTCCGCTTCTAAAAGGTTTTGGAAGCAGAGGTTGTTCTGTCAACTTGTGCTTTCTGAGCTTATCAAGGAATAGCCCACCATTTTTTCTTTTTTTTTTCCCACTTGGGTGTTATAGTCCTTGTGTGTTCTGGCCACATCACTCATCCCTCTTTCAATCCCTTCTGGTTTCAGAACAGCAAGTTCATGCTTCTTGTCCTCAGCTTCAAGACTCTTCAAAACTCCACCCTTCTTTATTTGTCTGTTCTCATCTCTAATTGCATTTCTTTTTCTCTTTTTCACACACAAATACACAGACACACTCACACTCTTCCTTCAAATCCACCAACAATAACAATCTTCTCTGCTGTTTGTCAGCTTCTCTCACATACAGCTCCACCCTGCCCCTCACACATGGAGTGCCCTCCCTGAACTGAGCTGTCAGGCAATTGTCCTCGCTTCTTTGAAATCTATCCTTAAAAATCCACCTCTGCTGCAACGTCTAAAATAAATCAGCTAATTAATGATGGTTATTTTGAGGGGCAGATGGAATAGCTGACATTTACTTTACAATAATAATTAAAAAAAACCAAAAAAAAACGCTTTTGTACAAGTGTGAGTAAGTATCTTAATCTGTGTTAGACTGCTCTTCCAAAGGGATGGCAGTATGGATGGAGCGGTGCCTAAATCCTGCAGCCTGTGCACATCATCCCTGGCTGATTTTAGATCATGGGAAACTCTCTCTTTCTCTGTGTTTCACCTGTTTTGCATATTTAAACTATAAACTCTGCCAGATAGCAACTGTGGATATGTCTACTCTGCATATCATGTAGGAACTGATAACCTTTAAGTGGAATAGGAGAGACAAGTCCCAGCAGTGTGGGCTTAATTTACTCAAAAAGTATTCTGTATTATGCAATATATATCCACAGTAATTAACACAATGACAAAATTATCTTAATTGAATTATCTTGGAAATGCATAGCTTAAATAAAAATAAAAATGCTGAGCTAAGTACCTTACTACTACTGCAAATACAATTTAACAATATTTTTGTTTAATCCATAAGCCTGTTTAACCCAGATATTTAAACATAGGGCCTTCAAAGACACTGCTACCAAAAGTATCCATTTATGTTGACTATATTTATAATTGCTTACAGGCAAACAAATTCTTGCTGTGAATCTAAATCTGCAAATTTCAGTTCCAAACCAGACTTCTGTAAAATTCTGCTACTTTAATACAACTGGAAACCTCATCTATTAGGCTAGAGAGACACACATCAGCAGCTAACCTGCATTTGCTCTTTTCATTGTTCTTGGCTACAGAAATTGGCACACCTTAACCACATGGGCCCAATAAACCAATCAGACCTTTCTGTGTTTACTCATCTTCTCTGGAAAACTAGCTTATGGTTGTGGTACATCAGTTTTCAGTCACTGAAAGGAGTGCAAAATATTGAGAGATTGACAAATCTGGTGCAAAATGAGAGAATGGCAGATGAAGAACAGTGATAAGCCAGGATTGTTGCCACTATAAAACTACTTCAAATGGGAACAGATAATCAAGATAGAAATCTGCAGCAAGTGGATCAAAGTTTTCAACTGTTCCAAAATATATAGCTAAGTATAAAGTAACTAGTAAGAAAAATTTTATTTCCACCCCTTATATAGTGGCTGAATGGTGCTGCTGCTTTTTGACTTCTTATTACATTCCTCTGCTTCCAAAAACTACATTAGAAAATGTGAAAACAATAAAAAATAAATAAAATTTAAAAGAAAAATAATCCAGGAACGTGATACATTTTCAACTCTGCAGTCTTACAGGAAAGCAACCCAATCCATCCTCCCCATGGGCACTGAATGCTGACATTTCACAAGATTTCACAAGAGATAGGTACAACCATATGGAGACCTAAACACCACCTGAAAAGCCCAAAGGGTCCTCCTATTCCAATTCCAAGTGTCCCTGTTCACAGATAATCATTTTATGGCTGCATCAGGATTTTCCATTCCAAGGTAAGGCCAGTCATCTTCTATGTAACACCTTCCCATGAGTTTTCATCAGGAGAAACCTCACCCATGAGTTCTGGGATAAAATGGAGCACTGCAGGAAACACCCAAGCAATTCTGCCAGGGTGGAGGAGGAAGCTAATCTTTCAATTACTGTTTGCTCTGTACAGGGATCAAGGGAACATAATTTGTGCCAAACAGCTCAGAATGACATAGTGCACAAAATCACAATTAATCTGGCATCATCATCCTGCAATACCACTGGGTTATTAGTTTTACCTATCAGGAAAATATCAATGTATTGTTACTTCCTTGAGAAAACACATGAAATGAGGTGCTTACACACCTTATATTTTGAGCACACCAACCTATATATGTATTTTTTCTTCTCTTTTTTTTATTAAAATGATGTCTCTAACAGGTAGGGGAGGAATACAGAACTGGTAATGGTAAGGAAAAGAAGTGTGTGGGATCTTTTTTTGAGCATAATTCTTCAGTACATTAAATGAGACTAACAAAAGAGAAATTAAACATAATACTGTGCCATAGTACTATGACATAAGTGTCAACTTAGAATTTCAAATACAATGATAAGAGTCTTCTAATAATTATATAGGTGGCAAACAAGGCTTTAGGGCAAACATATGTGGCAAAAAATTACTAATGGCATTCTAACAGAAAATCAGCTATGACCGACCCCTCCTATGCATCACACTCTGGTAGGGTCAGCTTGGTGGAAAGGTTAAGAGCAGTTAAACACTGACCCATCCCTCCCTAGTCTTTTCCATATTCATAGGAAACTATCATCCATATTCATGCAACAAGATAAGTACCTTGAACATGCAGAGGTTAAAAAAAAAATTACTCCTTTACAATCTTATTCAGTGCCATGACACTAATTCCCAGAGCATGGATCAGGACATAAATTAGTGTGTCTCTAAGGCTGGGCAGGATGGGTGAACAGAAAACATAGAGCAGCCCCTGGGTGACACTTAAATATGGAAAATATACACTCTGAAATCCTGTAACAAATCCACAACTCTTGGACATGGGTAGACCAAAATGATTTCACAATTTGAGGCATATGAGTGCCTTTGCACAGATCCACCTGCATACCTGTAAATACAGGGATATCTGGAACCTGAATTTCCAGCCCTCTCAGGTACGTGGCATGAGAGGCCCAGGGCTGTGATATGAAATCTTGGGCCAGTACTCTCAAACAATAGAATCAAAAGGCACATCCTGTTGTCACTGAAATACTGAGGTTACTTCTACTTCTTTTTTAGGAGAGAACTATCTAATAAAATCATAGTGTTTTATGTACCTCTTCTTTTGGCCTTTACACTTCTGGTGGGTAACACTAAATGCATTTGGAGTGGAAAAAGGCTCAGAAACACTTGGTCCTTTTGCAGAACTTATTTTCCATGCATATCGTTTCATGTTTTCCATGAATTAACTCTCCAAACATGAGTTCTCCCTCAGTATTTCCTCTGTTTCTCTGTCTTCATTTCTATCACTTATTTATTTTTAATTGCTTAATATTAACTTTATAGTGAATTTATATTTCTTTTGCCCTATGTTTTTTCAGGTGAAAAATATATCCAATTAACTGGTCGTCCCCCCCAAAAGAACTTCTTTCCCTGCCTGCAGAAACAGAAAATAATGAACCTCACTAGAATAATATATTCATAAAGTAAATGCTAGGTTCATTCCCTGCCCATTTCTTTTTACAGGAAAAAGTTATCTTCTTTCTTTCCATTCCTACAGAAGTATCAGCTCCTTCAGTGCATTTCAGTAGGCAAAATGGCTCAATTTCTTGCCACCCTACTCATCATTATTATTATAAGGGTGGCAGAGCAATAGGGGAGGCTAGATGGTGAAATTAATAGATTTCTACTCTACTTATTAGGTACAGATTTATACAGCATCTTTGCAGGCATTAATTTACTGATTTTTAAATGCAGATTCTGTCTTCCAGGGTTCAGTCACAGAAGCACAGGTTTCTGCACTGAAACTTTGCTGAGGCAGAGGTCTGAAAACTTGTATTTATCCAGAGCACATGGAGGTACCTCAGCCTCAAGTGACTAAAAAACAAATAAATGAAAAAATTGAAGGAGGACACAGGTGACCTTGAGTGCTGACAGGGCAGAGCAGAGGGGCTCCCTGCCACTGCACCTGAGCCCCAGCACTGCCATCCACACCTGGTGCTCACAGATGCAAAGACATGCCCAAGGCCAGGGCCAGGCTTTAGAGGAGATTATGGGAAGAGGGTGGCTGAGGCCCAAGCAGCAAAAAGCCCTTAAATTGTCTCTGAAGATTAAATGGTTCCCTTAAAAACTCCACTCCTGTTTGTGATATACAGCTAGGCTGGAGGGCCCCTTCTAATTCCATCCATTGGTGTTACAATACTCGTGAGTCTCTGCCGCTGTCGCCGCCTTTCATTCCCTACCTCACACTCCTTTCCCCCTTCAAGGACACATGTAAGGTCTAAGCACATTGCTGCCTTTAAGAAATGGTATATTTATGGTGCCCTACTTAAGCAAAGAAATTATCTTGTTCCAGAGAGGTGAGAGCTTGCTGAGCCCCTCAGCTCAGCCAGGCTGACTTCAGAGCAGGAGAGGTTCTTCACCCCTTTGGACTGGTGTGTTTTGCCCCTGAGGCCAACGTGTTTCCCAGCTATGCTGCAGACACCAGGCTGCATGGGGGTAAGACAAGCAGGTAAAGCCCAAACCAATTCTGTAGCTCCTGAATTCATATTAGGACTTTTACAGTTTTCTCATCTTAGATTTTAAAAAGTCAGGTTAAAAAAAAATAATTATTAATATCTGTTATTATACTGTGTGTTGTCTAATTTGCCACTTTCGTTTGCATGAGTTACCAAGTTTCATAAAGAGCACTGAGAAAGTTTGTAAATATGTAAGTAAATATTTACCTCCCTTGAGAAACACTTTTTGTCACTATCTGCTGCAAAGGGAGTTTATTGATGAAATCAACTGTCCTGAATGTTTTAATTTAAATAGGAGCACACTATTCTTTATCTGTATGTACAGGAAATTCTGAGTCTGTCAAAATTTCATAGATTTCTTTTGATGAGGAAGAAACCATGCAAAAGTAAATGCTGATTAAAAAATATAAACTTTAAGTAATTTGATTTCATCTTTGATTCCATAGCAAGATTTTTTTGCTTCTTTGTTAGCACTAAAACTGCGCTGTGAAATCGGTCACTGATAGAAGAATTAGCAGATACCACACCTAATAAAAACTCTAGAAGGAAATAATTTGGAAAGAGTTGTGGCTTTCAAAATTCAGGATCTCTTTCTAACTAAATATCTATGTGAGAACATATTATTCAGAGTTGTCTTTAGACAGTAAAAATGAAGTGAGAGCAACAGTGAAGGCACACTTTAATAAGAACAGACAACTTAGCATGGTATTAGTCTAGGGTATTTTTCCTACCTGGCACATTGGAAGGGTGTGGAGAGAGATCTGAGACAGTTGGTCACTATCAGCAATGCAGCAAGGTCACACCGTGTTACCTACTGAGACTAAGCTACCCTATTTTTACCAGTATTCAACCACCCCATGCAAAGCACCATCCTGTTCCAGGTCACACTTGCCTGGCTCCTGTGTGCTTGCCACCTCGAAATGCTGACTGTCCAGATTCATGGTTGCTGCTAAAGGTTATCACAGATTGCTGAAGCTGAAACACATTTTATACGCACAAGTTTTAGCCCTATCTCTCCTGCAGAGAGTATTTGACCGTTGTTTTACTGACTATACACACTTTGTGACCTCCTCTCTGGACAGACCAAATGGCACATAGAAGCAACGTTGGTGACAGAAGCTTGTTTGTGCAGTAGAACACACCTTCAGAGAATCCCAAAAGATAATGGGAGTATTATATGAAGCAGGGGAGAACAGCATGTCACCAGATGGGTCCTAGAACATCTGCCCATTTAGCAAGTCAGAATTTGTTGATTAGAAGTCCTTCAACAAATATTGTACAGTTTAAATATTTTTAAGAGGGTCCACCTGCAGAATTCCAGAGGTCTATAAGAAACTTATACAGAGAAACTCTCTATCCCACTTTGTGCTCCGTTAGGAAAAACACAGGGAAACTCCTCTCAGCAGTCTGAGCTATGCAACTTGGAAAAGCTAAGTAGACACACTGAAAGCAGAGCAGTAGTTTAGGTTAAAATATATATTACTTCCTGGGATTACACATTTTTCTGTTTATTTTATGTTTCCATTTGTTAATGTATCTGTAGTGTATTCTTTGCAGCCATGGCACATTGCAAGGCAGCAGTTCTTCCTCCCACTAAGCTACAGAAATGTTTCAGTTCTTTGACAATGAGAATTCTGGAGCCTTTTGCTCAAGTAAATCAGGCATTTCAGGATTCATGTAGATTCAATGCTTCTCATAGAAGTTGTACTACATAGGCTTACTTGTCCTAGGGTATTGAGAGCCTTTTAAAAGCCTCTTTTGGATAATAACACACTAAATAGTCTTCCTTTCTCTTTGCCACTGAAACTTCCAGTTTTCCACTTGGATCCCAAAGTTCAGTAGAACACAAGGTTTTAACCTTGTTTGTTAATTTTTCTCCTGAAAAGACTGGGCCACAGGCTGGGGGCTCTTTTTCTTCTCAATCTCTTGTTCAGCATGGCTGCAGAGGAAGGATGCTTTAGCAAAGTGCCCCTTTGCTCGTAGTAGGGAATTTATCAGCAAATGTGGATCCCAGCCTTGCCAGATATCCCAGCTTCCATGGACAGCATTAGCCCACTGACAGAACACTCCTGCCAGTGAAAGCAAGGGCTTTTGGCTTCTGAATCTATGAGGTCTGAACATCAGCTCTGGAGTCTGCATGAGCCCTAATCTCCACCATTATTTTTTATTCTAGAATTCTCTAGTCCTGTAAATAACAAAGCTCAGTCTGATTTTTACCCAAATCTATTTGTGCCTTTTTTAGGATTACATTTTTTAAAAGTCCCTCCACCCCCATCTCTTGTAATCAATAGAATGGGATCAATATCTAAGGGTCAAGACCTTTTCTTTTTCCTGTGGCTAAGCTTTTTCCAGCCTTGCATTTTAAATAAAACCTGTATTCCCAGTCATCTTTAAAAAGGATAGGAGGAAAAAAGACAGCTGATTAGTGTCTCTCTTTTAGGTCTTAGGGTAATGGCTGCTTTTACCTTTCTAGTTTAATTCAGCACATTTACAAAGCATTAAATCTGTCAGTGTGGCATTAACTTCTATCATGTGCATATTAATAGGAAGAGTAATCAAAACATCGAGAGAGTTTGGGTGTTAAAACTGGTAATATTTTCTTTAAGTGCTAGTACACATTTGGCTTGGAAGGTGCTCAATATTGCAAGGGATCTCTGAAGTAAGATTTATCTCCTATCTATATAGAAATGTTTTGTGGTAAATCTGCTCATTTGTACCCCAAAGGGCATGACTTTGTCATCATGCTGATGTTTTCATAGAACATATTTGTAAAACACAATTCCTAACTTTTCTTGCTTCCATTAAGAAGAATGCTGATTAAGTAGAATCAGCATGTAAGAAAATATTTAGCAGCTGTTCTCTTATTGAAAAATCATAAATACATGGAAAAATAATTGCACATACATTTTATGCCAATTAGCAAATATTTCTTTTAATTAAAGCATATTGAACATTACAGCATAGTCTTAGTATTACTGAAAATCCATATAAAATATAGGGATATTGTAAGGAGAGAGAAAACATCTCCATCAATATATTAGGAAGGTTTTGTTAACGAGGCAGCTGAATGGGTTCAGAGGGATTCCAGCTTTTTGTGATTTTTTTATAATTTTACCTCTATATATTTTACATCTTTCCAGTGCTCTCATTAAAAAAAAAAAAAGAAAAGAAAAAAAAGCTGATTTCACTTTAACTAGCACAAAGGATAGGAAAACTACTGCCTTACTATAAATTATTTGCAGCTTCAGTGTTGCCAACATATAACAGCTGTAAATCAAGGATATATTTTGAAATATCCTAAATCAGTTTTTACAAATCAACACTCTTAGTAACAGCTTTCAAAGAATAAAAGAATACAGCCATGGGAATTCATATTTATGGCTGAGGGTAAGTATGAATTAAATGTATCTATCTCACTTATATTGCAAAGTACTATTATTCAATGGTCCAAAATATTACCAATTTATCCATATTCTCTTTTTATTAGGAAAGAGTTGCAAAACCATGCAGGTTTTAATGCTGTAGATAATAATAATCAGGAAAATAAATACTCCCCAGTGAGGATGAAAGGGATGCATGCTACCTTCTCAGAGGCTCAGCACTGCATCTTTAGGAAAAGAAGTATACACACAAGAACATTGTTCTGGAACACAGTAAAGGAGTTCACTGTCTTTGTCGACTGCAAACTAAGAGCCTTTACTCTACCCTCCTCTGGTATCTAATCATTTTTGCCTTGCACACACCACCTACACACCTAACACTTCACTGACAATGGTTTGCCTTTCCCCACTACCCCACAAACACAATGGAAAGTTAATTGAATGTTTTATGCTTTAGCAATATCAAAGAAATGAAAAGAACGCAGGTTTCAACTGTATTTCAATAATAAGTGCATTAATTTTTACCTTTTAACTGACACTTGTACTAATTTCCTTAAATGCTCTTTTTTACTCTTTTTTGATCTGTCTGGCTTTGTCGGGTCTGATGATGAGGGCTTACTTCAAATGCAAAAAGATTAGCTCTCTTTCCTTTAATAGCACAATTACAGCTTGTGTGATGTCTAAATCATGAAAGATATCAGGGACAGACTTCTAAAGTCGCATCAGTTTATTAAAAAAATGGTAGTAATCATTTTAATATCAAAATTACTCTCATTTCCTAGTGGCATTTAGGAATTGTTGGGCACGCACACACATACAGACAAAGATTAGTAGCCACTTACTTCTAATTTGATTTAGATAATTGTTATAAATAACACAATGAAATTAAAAGGCTCTGTGTTGCATTTTCACCTCTACCCAAGATGTTGTTTAGGCACTAAAAGAATATTGCCACATCAAAGGAAGAACCAAGAGATCTGGTTCGACATTTTAAGATATGCCAGAATCTACATCTCATTTTTGGATTTAGTTCAACACGGGACTTAGCACTGAACACGAAAGAATAAATGTGTCTTCCCTAAAGATATGTAATACATTTAATCCCATCAATGCTTAGTCTACTTTTTAAATCCTGGATTTAATATACTTTACCAAGAGAGGGCAAGATTAAGATACCCTTTCTCATACTGGATCGCACCTACCTCGTCAAGATTACCATTAGTTATATTACGATGGCAAGAAAAGTCCTTATTCAAGATGTGGGTCTGCAAATGATGAAATAGAATACAAATCTAAAGGGAGAAGGAAGATTTAGCTTGCATTCCAAACTGGCTTTGAATCACTCACATTCATGGAATGGTCATGGCCAGCTAAGGTAAAGAGGGATAGCAAAACTTGGACGAGGTAGCAGCTATCTTCTTCAATATTCCCTAAAATACTGTATTTCTGAATTAAAGACCTATAAACAATACTCATGCCCTAAAACATCTATATAACACATTGGGTGATGCAGGTGAAAGAGGAAGGCTGTTGCAGTAATCTTTTTCAAATATTTCAGGATCTTGTGGCTATTAAACAGTAGTTGCAAAGGAGAATTTGATAGTTAAATACAGGAGTGAAAATACAAATTGCTTTGGAAAGAGCAAGTACTAGCTTTGATAAATTTTAAGTTCATAACAGATAAAGTAGAACAGTTTGACCCATTGTCAGTCTATTTTAAGATGAACATTTGTTAAATTCTAATGAAAAAATGTAGCACTTAAACTTTGGCAGAAGGACAATTAGTTTTTTTTCCCTGAATTGAATAAAATCACAAGGCAGTGATTTTTGCTTTAACTACAAGCAATAAATATGAGCTGCAACAGACTCTAACAGCTACTGGCCATATCTACATGGATACAAGCAAAGTTCACTTCAATTTCAAGCACACAAAATTTATGGTCTACACCATATAGCTTATCATGCATTAAGCCTGTACATGCAAGAGCCGATTTTCTAGTGTTAAGAATAACTTGCACCTTTTTGACGTGCAGGGCTATAATCAGCCCAGCCAATCAATGCTGTCTCCACCGAGAAGCAAGAAAAAGGCTGAGCAGCTCTTATACACCATCAGCTAACTCCTGAACACTTCAGGCAGTTTAGCCTGAGAACTTTTAGTTTCATTTACATTAAAACATATATCTTCTGCCACTTATGTGCTACGTGCATTAGGATTTTTTTTTTTTTTGTTCAGCATTTTCAGAGATTGCTAGGTTGTCTTCAGAAGACACTTGAGAAAGTTTATAGGGAAAACAAGCTCCCAGTTTCCCTACTCACAGTCAGTAGATTTACACTTTACTACAATTAGAATGAGCAGTAAGCCAGCATCCATCAGTAGATACTACATGGTTCTGTCCACGGAGAGTAGATTTTGGAAGTGGATAATCTTTGCAATCTTGGGCTCTGCTTTGAATATGTCAGTTAGAGAAAAAATAACAAATAAAGGCAGACCAAAACCACCAGAATTCTGGAAAACCTCTGGAAGAAAAGTAGATAGTGTCATATATAAGAATGAGCAAAGTGGGGAGGGGGTTGTCTGCACAAGTTTCCCTTCTGTGACTGACTTTTGCACAAACCCAAAATTATTAGAGGATGCACCAGCTCAGGACTTTTAGCAATGACACAGCACATTGTGGCATGCACAATGTGAATTCTTATCTTGAGTGCTAGCTCACTGTCTTACAAACACAGGGAATAAGCTCCCAGATTCTAGCTTGAAGCTGGCTGGACACAGAAAACAATATGGCACTTTGTCAGGCTTGAAAGTGAACAAGTTGTCCAGGTGGAGCTAGCTGGACTGTCGCTGGCCAAAAATATATTCTTTCTCCCCTGTAAGGTTCTCAAAATCACCCACTGATAACCATCATATATATATATATATATACATATTCCCATTCCAGCACATCAGGGCCAGGTTAGGCAATGCATGGTTACAAGTATATTAATAGAAATGATCTCTTTTTAATAACTGAAATGTGTATGCTTGAGAATAACAAGATGAATATTTTATGCTGGTTTTTTATTTGAATTTCATTTTGTCTTTTAAATACATTAAATTCTTACTTACCACTTTAAAACAATGACTGGGGGAAAAGTTTTACCTTTATAGGTTTAACCTTTATAGGTTTTTATATCAGTAAAATATAATAAAAATTTAAAAAATATTTTCCTATAATTTTACTAATTAATTACTTTAAATGAAAAAAAAAACATTTTACCCAGCAATAAGAACAAATGTTTTTTCTTAATTAATGAACTTAGTAGAAAATGAAGATAATTGTTCTTCAGAATTTCCAGAGGACAAATTTTAAGGGAGAGGCCAGGGCATAAATGTGTCCCACAATGAAAATTTTGACAGGAGCGTAATCAATTCATACTGGAATCTGTGTCACTGTTTTATGGTAATTGTAATGAAATATATGTGCAGAAGTCTCTTTTACCCTTAGTATGTCCATGCTTCTTCACACATACTTCTGCCATTAGGATCCAGCCTGCTTTTCTCTCTCTTGCCAAGCTTATTGAATTTCTATCTGTCTACATCATCTACAATTTCCTGCTGAATTAATCTCTTGTAGCCTACTTCTTGAACCTATTAAATCAGATTTGCAGTCTGTACTCCACTGAAACTTAACTGAAACTTCTCTTAAAGGTAGTTCTTTTCTTCTTCTAGTCAAATTCCAGGGTCTGAATCTTCTTACATTTCACTGTGACATCTCAACAGGTTTTCACATAAGCTGCCATCCTTTATGAAATCTTGTCCTCATAAGTTTGTTTTTCTTAATTTTAAAATGTCTTTCTGTTCTCCTATCTCTCTAAACAATGCCTTCAATGTCTCAGTCCACACTCTTCATCTCTACCCATTACCTCCCACCTCTATCTAATATAGAAGGTAACACAAGAACCTTTTGTTACTGTCTGTTCTACAGTGTAATCTATATGAACAAACAAGCATTTACAGTGCAGAACTATGAAGAAAAGAAGTCAAAAGTATGGTAGATAAAATGGTAAAACTGCTTTAAAAAAAATAAATTAAAAGTGTTAACTATTTCAATAAAAAAGTGAAAAAAGGCAAATTTATCCTCTTTCTAAGCTCCAGGGAGGGAAATAATGTAACTTTAATTGTGTCTTGTTGAAATTGTCCATTTGGATGGCTAACCCTTTTCTGACATGGTTGGTTTTTATATTAATAACTGTTCCAAATGATGTCTTTTCCTATTACACTGACATTCTGTCAGCAGTTTGTGTGTGATGAAAAAAGTGAGGCACTGGAACAAAGCAGTCTTGGCAAAATGGAGAACGTGATATTTGGCATCATCCATTGTTACAGTCTCATAAACATCTTCAAAGAATATTTTTTAATTCGTTGATATTTTTTAATTATTAGAACTTACATTCTATAGTCACTGGTTTTTTTCAGGCTCTATTTGTTAAAGGGACAGAAGAGTCATCTACTCGAATATGGCATTACTTTTCCAAATAGAGGTGTCAAAATATGTTGTGTATATGGTCTGGCATTCTAGTATTTCTGGTGGCTATGTTGTGGGTTGACCTTGGCTGGATGCCAAATGCCCACCAAGCTGCTGTCACTCCCCTTCTTGGCAGGGGAGGCAGGGAAAAATAAGAATGAAAACAACTCTTGCTGGTCAAGATTAACACAGTTTAACCAAGCAAAAGAAAAGGTTGAGAATGCAGAAGCAAAGAAAACAACAACAACATAAAATTCTCTACTTCCAGAAAGTAAGGTATGCCCAGCAACTTCCTGGGAAGCAGGGCTTCAGTACATGTAGTGCTTTCTCCAGAACACAGATTTCATAAATAATAAATTCCTCCTCTTCTCCTTCTCCTTGTTAGCCTTTACTGTGGAGCAGCCACCATATTGTATGGAGTATCCCTTTGGTCAGTTTGGTTCAGCTGTCCAAACTGTCACCTCCCAAAATCTTTCCCATTCCCAAACTACTGGCAGAGGGGGTTAGGGGCTGGGGTTGGAATTTTGGGGAGACAGAATTGACGGTGCTGGAGCACTCCTCAGCAGTAGCCAAAACACCGCTGTGTCACCACTTTTTGAGCTACCAGGGCAAAGCACAGCACTGGGAGGGCTGCTACAGAGAAAAATAACTGTGTCTCAGCCAGACCCAATGCACAGGGCTAAAGGTTTGCACTTCTTTTGGATGGCTTGCAATGTCTTCTGCATGGAGTAAGGGGTTCATATATGTATATATATACGTATATATTCCTTTCCTTTTTTTAAGGTTTCTAGGGTGGTTTTGTCAATTTTGGATCAAAACAGCTGCTACAACAGATAAAAATAGATGAGACCAAATCAAACAGCAATGACACTGACTTTACACGATTAAATGCAAGAAGAGGAGGTCAATTTTTTTTTAATTGCAAATGGATAATTCACTGATTACTAAAAACTGTTCATGAATAATTTATATCTCAAATATTAAACTATGTATGGGATGAGTTACTGGGGAGACTACAAAACCACAAACCTGCAACTCTTCCTTCCTTTAAAGCCTATCCTAAGACTTGACCTGTGTAACTTGTACTATTTATTTGTTTAAATGATTGATCCTAAAGTATAGAAATATCTGAGTCATTTATATAACTTTATTGAATAAAAGTATTCTGCAGTTTTAAGAAGAAATGGTGATATACAAAATAATCAATTAAAAAAAAAATCTCATGGGCCAAATTTATCATTATTGCCTTTTATTAGTATTTCATTTACACACTGCGATGTGTGGGAGGATTCATCCCAGTTTGAAACAAGACATGACAATAGGAAAAGAGAGAGAAGACAAAGGTTCAGGAGACGAATTGCACAATTAGATTCTTCATCATAAACAACAAATATAAGTACAATGCTCAATTCAATTTTTTTAAACTTTTTTTTTTTTTCTATCACGTCACAATCATTTAAATCCCTTACTACACATCTGGAAGCAAAAATGTGTAATATTAGCAGTTCCATTTTACAGCCGAGAAATTAATGCACATTGAAGACTAGGATTTTATAGACAAAGGCCTCCAGTTTGGGGCACCTGGGACCTGGCAGTTGAAGGTGTGAGTTACAAAATTATAAATGGAACTGCAGATCACCCACTTCTGAAGACCTATCAAACAGCTCTCCTCAAATACCTAGTGAGACCAGAGAGCTTTTTTTTTGAAAATGCCATCCTAAACAACTCAATGGACCTCGGAGCTGCATCTTCCTGACCCCTCAACCTTGTTTGCATTCCCTGCGTGGGTTTTGGGGAGAACTGGCTACCGAAGCTAAATGTTGCCCAGATGCCAAAGATGGTCCCTGCCTCTCTCCTGCGCCCAGGACAGCTGTGGAGGATTCTGCTGCGGCGAACAAGCCCAGGATGGCCCAGGAACCACCCAGGCTGACCCAGTGCAGGATGCATTCCCAGCTGGGCATTGGCAAACGCTAGTCCCTGGCCCCCGGCAGTGCGAGACGGGGCTCTGTGGTGTGTGACATCCCGCGGAGCTCCTGCTGCGACACCCGGGAGCCCGGCTGGGCTGAGCTCAGGGGAAGAGTGCCACCTACTGAAGCAGGGGCTGGCAGAGCTCCGGGGAGCGAGTGCTGCTCCGTGGGGAGAGCCCGAGCACGGCCGGACAGAAATGCTGCCCGCAGACTGAGCTGGGGAACAAACACACCCTGCCGCACTGCAAGGAACGAAACACACACGGCTGGATCGTTGAGCAGATGTTGCTGGGTATTAGCAGGCGCTGTCATGCATATGGCAGTGCGCAAGAGAATCATGTATTTTAAATGTCCATTAATGTTTATTTTTATATATACATTTTTATATATAATATATAATTGTATATTTAAATGTCTATTTAAATGCCATTTTAATTACATATTAAATACGTTGACTTTTGATAGTCACTCAACTACAGAGGCTAGAGTGAGCTTTCCTCTCAACCATTTACCAATAGAGTTGCTGAAGCCCATAAGAGGAGAGGACACAGTGGTTAATCATATCAAAGTAAAGTGCAGATCTTAAGGATCTCCTGTTTAAGAATACTTTTTTTTTTTTTTTTCCCAGTACTTTTATGCATGCTTTTGTTTTAATCTTGGGACCCATCTGTCTATCTACACAATTTCATATCTATTATGCAGCTGCTTAGCTTGCACTGCTGAAATACTTCCTCAGTTCACTCAGTATGTCCTGTTTTATTTACAACCACAATCAAAATCACCTGAAACTGACATTTTTCATGTAGAATCCAGTACGTGTCAGAGTGCTATGTTTACATCAATACCTAAAAATATGTACAAGACTTCTTTAGAAACCCAGCTAGCTGACTTTTCAGCCCTGCTCAACTTCTGAGATAATATGGAATTTAGATCTTTATATTTCAATATTTCAACCTCAAACATTTTCAAAAAACAAAACACCAAAACAGAATTGAAATGGTTAAACCTTTTATTATTCACATTGCATTCATAGTAAATTGTGTAATAGTTTTCATGTCTTAATTACTTAAATTTTATATTGAGCTATAGTGATATTATCTCTCTTTTTGTCTCCATACAATTGTATTTTATAATAGCTTTTATTAGGGCCTACATGAATGGAATTTAAAATGAACACATCGTTTCTGTTACTTCTGCAGTTGAGAAAAGAGAGTGCTTTTCTGATATTTGGTGTGAAAAGTGCTTTCCTTTGTGTTTTATGACATACAGGAAATTGTATTAGTTAGGGACACATTTTGAGCAGCAAAGTAGCTAAGAGGAGTACAGAGCACTTCTGTCACTTCTAGTGACTCCACCTCAGCCTGAAAGTGTGTACAATGCCCAGCATGAAATGGAATATTCCCCCTAGAGCAGCTTGATCTCTTTCTCATTGAAATAAAAGCCAAAACTTCCACTAGCTTCCACAAGAGAAATATTGGAGTAGCAGATACATAAGCTAATGGCGTGTTTATACAATCTGCCTACCTGTCTTTGAAAGCAAGGTCAGCTCCCCCAGCTCCACCTCCTCTGCCAGCAGAGCATACCTTGATACCATCACGAGGCCCTCCATGGTCTGGGGTTGCTCCTTGCAACCCCTTGCATTTGGGGTGCCTCCTTGAAACCTGTCTGCTAAGCCATTTCCTTCACCTTTACAAAATCCTTCCTAAAATCTCCCTTCTGTCAGCACACCTACACTCAATCTGTGTGTAGGATGTGCAAATAAATTTAAATAAATATTTGTTTTCAATTGTTAACAGAAATAGCAAGGTATGCACATCCAGGGCTTAGGCACACAAACAAGATCCCACAAGGTAACGAGTTTCTGTTGAGCTGCAAGAATTGCCTGGATGCACACTGTTCCCCCTACAGCACTGCAAGGTGAGTCAAGTCAGCCTCACACACCTGCAGGGTGGGCTGAGCCCACTCCAATTACCGTGCATTTGTTGGAGGCTAAGAGGACGCAGGTGGGCACTACCACGCATCAGCTGCTACGTGGTAACCCTTTGGTACAGCTTGTTCATCCAAACTTGTTATTGTTACCCTGCCATTCCTCATTGGTAGTTTTGGAACTGTAATACAATAATTTAAAATGTGTGTATAAACACAGGCTATGAAATTAAGGAAGTGGGAACCTATTAGTTCTATTTAAAAAATCATTTAGACAGACGTGTGCCTATTCTTTCATTATAAGTTAATAAATTATATTTTAAAAGCCTATTTTCAAAAGTTTTAGTGGCAATGAAACATCATGAGATACACTGTTTACAGTTCTTACGCCAGCAAAAGATGTCAACAAGAAAAAAGGGTAAGTTAAGAGCACCATTCTAAAACATTGATGGAAAAATTAAACATCTGAATTTCACTCCTTTCTCTCCAAATGTCTGTTTGTGAGCTCCAATCTTCCTATTCAACTGGTGGGCCAGATTCTGCCTTCATCTATCATATCAGTCAATTTTCACCCAATGCCAAAAGCCATGAAATGTCACCTTATTGTACATCACAGCTCTTTGTGTGGCTGTCAGAGTTTGCCCAGAAGTTCCATTCGGTCTTTCTCTTGCTAAATGAAGTGCCTTCAATGCTGATCTCCAAGAACAGTTGCCCATTCAGAGTACTTCTTATTCTGAAAATGGGTTCCTTTTTCTCTCTCTCTTTTTCTTTTTCTTTTTTTTCTTATATTTTTTTTTTAGTATTATCATGTCCACACTGTTACTAAACATAAAGGGTTTCTCCAGGAAGAAATTTTACCACTTTTTGTTTGGGTGTTATATGGATGTTCAGAATAGAAATCAAGAGTACAAAAATAGATTTTCTTGATTTATGAGACATTCCTGTTTTCAATTCACCATCAGTATGTGCAGACACGATGCAGTCAAGAAATGAAGCATCTGGTTCTCCCACGTTTCATTTATGAACTTTAGCACCAGATGTAAATCATTCATAAAATCCCAAAGTGTTGGAAGAGTCTCTTCCTTCATTTTAACAAACATATATTCCAAGTACTGTACCTAACACTTCACATCATTTGTTACAAGTGATGAGATCTGAATTTTAATGACTTCCAGAAATAAATTTTAAGAAAGGAGGAAAGAGGAAGAAAAACAGGTAAGTGTGGCATTCCTTGTTTCTGACCATGAATTCACTTTGAAACCAAAAGATGTCACTTTAAGTTATTATAAGAAAACTCTACATGTTATTACCTGCACACAAAATGTTTTGAAGAGAACAAATCTATTACCTTATATCTATTCTTTTCCCAAATCCTTTCCATTAGTGTCACATTCATGTCAGCAACTGCTGATTCAACTTCAAATCTGAATTGCTTTCCTGTTCTCATCCGCCAGTCGCCCTTCCTCTCCTCCTTCAATCCTCCTTTCAGTCCCATTTGTTCAGAGAGCCCCTCTTGCCTTTCTCTCAACATATGTAATCTCTTCCTCCTCCCTTCCCACTCCTTTGTTTCACTATGTGCATTGAATTTCATAGGATAACTCACACTTTGGGAATTAAGCACCTGCCAAAATAATTATGGGATCAAGGCCTATTCTTTCTGTCAAGGAAACCTGTCTTCTTTGCGTACAAGAATCCTTTCAACAATATGCATTAGACAACGCTTTCAACAACAAATCAGTCTTTTCTGGCCCTTTTAAATGCTGCAGTTCTTACATATTAATTTAGCTGCAGAGTTTTCAGGCGTGGGTTTCATGCTCTGAGGTTGCCTTACAACGTGGCAAGCCGAGGACGTGCTAAGGAGGTGCACAGCAGATACAGCAAGAAGGCTCCTTTACAAAGGACCTCTTGATGGAGAAACCTCTAGCTGAGGGAACAGAGAAGGCAAAAGGATTCACAGTATCACAGATCTTCCCTTTCCACCTTGCTGCTTTTCTGCCATTCAGTGCAGCTCTCTTTGCTGTGCTCTCTCTCACTGTACAGTTGCTTAACTGCTAAACTCCTACCTCAAGATGGGTGCAGTTAGCCTCAGTGCACAGACATCAATGGTAGAAAAAATAGGGTAATATCCAGATGGTTTGGGTAACAAACCCCTGTATAAAATTTTTTAAAGGAATTTTCCTTTTACTTCAGCAATATCTGGCATTTTAATTTTGTTTTAATAATATCTAGAGGACTAGTCACTACTGTAGCTGAGCACCTAGATAATACCACATTTAGTGCCAAGAATGAACTTGAGACAAGGAAGAACTTTCTCACCAGTGGCCAGGCTGTAGGTAGGCTACATGAACTGATGGGGCTGTGAAGCAGCCTCCAAATATCCCCCAGCCTGATGTGCAACACGTTCTGCAAGGACATGCTGGGAATTTAGCGAGTTGCTTTTGTTAGGCTGGGAGCACAGCAGGGGCAAATCCAGGGGCTGTAAATCTCATGCAGAGATCACAGCTGCAATCATAGCACACAGTTTATAGCACTAGATGCAGATCAGTTGCTTGGATGCCCAAAGTCCTTGGGCAGAGAAAGATTCTTTCCAGTCAGTCTCTTGCAGCCTTGTTCTCCAGCACAAACACCAATTGTTCATCCCCTGCCCAGGGACAGTTAGTTCCCCTTAAAATTTGAGGGGAAAAAAAAATAAAAAAAAAAAATAATATCTTCTCTTGCAGGCAAAACTCAGCAACTTTTGAAGCAGAGCAGATGTTCAGGAGTGTGGGGAGAAAAAGCTGCACTGCACAGTTTAAGACACAGAATGAATAATACTGTATCAAATCAAAACTTCAGGGGAGATTAAGGTAGACACACTATGAATGCTGAAGCTGAAACCCAGCCTGAACATGGGGAGTTAACCTCTCCATTCCTGAGAAATGTGATACAGGAACTTAGCTGCTAAGCATCTCAGCCTCCTACGTCACCCTGTTGCCAGGAGCATAGCTGACAGCCTGCTGGGACAGGGGTTATGGGAGCCAGAGTGCCCACAAACCACCTGCTCTCTGTGGCCAGGACAGCCCCTGGCAGGTGTTAAAGGTGAGCTGTCTCAAGGCTTCACCTTACAGCCTCTGACCCAGTCACCAGCTAAAACCAGTGCCTGACCTGGCAGGGTGGGGGGCTGCATGATGCAGATGCTCATGGATTGCTATCAGCTGTGGTCAAGCCTGAAGGAAAGGTACTCCATGGGTGAAAAACAGTATTTCTTTAAAAACATGGGGGTTTTTTTGTTTTCTTTTTTTTTTTAAAGGAACAGTTTTGAAATAATTTTAAAACAATTTAAGATTGTCTACTATAAGAGAAATATTGCTGCAAACTTCCAATATTCCACCAATCAAAATTTTTGAGTGATGAAATTTTAAATTATATTAGAAAAACATCAAGACCACTTTTTTCTTGGAAAAATAAAAAGAGGATGATTTCTATGGACAATTTTCTGTTTTCTAATTTGCCTCCTTACAACCCAAAATTCATCTAATTCATTACTATATGTAGACTGATGATCATGATTACCATGTATAAATATAAAAAGGTGATCAGTTGTGCTCTAAGAGGTTTCCCTGTTAAAGATGATCATTCCAGACCTCATAACTATGTCTTCCTTGCAAAAATTCCAAAGTTTTAACTATACATATATTTATAAGGATACTGTCAGGCTCCTTTTAATTTTGGTATTTTTAGGTAATACTCATCCATGTTCTGTAAGCCCTATCCACATGGAATGGGTGTCTTTTTCCACAAGTTATTCTTGATGACTTCAATAGACCTGTTATAATGCAAGATCCTTAATTTCAATGAGTATTTGACTATGGCTTCTGTATTCTGAAAGTCACTAGTGGCAAACAGTGAATAATGTACAAATACTTCATCATAATTTTTTTTTATTTATTTAACCCAAACTTTAATTTCTTTTCAAAACAGGCATAAATATTACACCTTTATCATATTTTCTCTTTTTCATTTTATCTATAGCAGTGTTTAAAACCACAACAAGCAGCAATCCAGCCAAAGGGAAAAAACATATTAGGAACAACATCAGTTCAGATAAGTCATGCCTGCTATTTGGGAAATACCACCAATTTTATTTTATTCCCCAACTTCATACAATGTCAGAGGCTGCAGCCTGAGCCCTTCAGAACTCTACAAGCACTACTTAGAGTCTCATCTTAGACCCATGGTGCTTGGGTGGTCTGTCTCAAACTAACCAAGGCTGGAATACCACCTCCTTGATCCATAATGCGCTCATCCATTTCACTTGTCTGCTCAGACATCCCACACCAATGATTTATTTGCAGAGGTGAAGCTAGAAAAACCTCCCCCCTTCCAAACACATGTACACATATTTTTATAAACTGGCTGAAATATTCAGTAACTTCCCAGTGGGGAATGGGGTTTCCCCCTCCCTCTCCTACATGTTCTATACGGTTTCCATTATTATTTGATAAATGTGTTATGACACACTATTTACCTCGGTCAGCAGCTCTGGGGAGCTTTGTGCAGCTTTGCTCCCCACCTCTGCCACCCACTAGATATTTCACAAATAAATCACATTCTCAGATTAAGACAATACAGTTTGGTTCGAGAAAGGGAGAAGAGAGGTAGGATGAAATTTGCTGTAGGAGGCTTTGGTTTCATTTCTCTCTTTCACTTTGAGTCATGTGGAGCTAGTCCTCAGCCTGTAATAGTGGTGCTGCCTCAGTCAACTCCTTTTTTTCTTTCAGGGGTAGGAAGGCACTCTCTGTTCAATGTGCTAATTATCCATGCTTGAGGTTCTCAGAGAAATATTCAGAGCTCAGTTTTCGATGCAGGAAGGAGCAAGTCTGTCTCTTGTAATGCACATGTTCACAGGTATTGAAACAATCTTTTCCAAGGGCAGGAAGTGAGCCAAGATGTACTGTGTGAAAGAAGGTTTGCAGCCCTCTTCTGCTGAAAATAAAAAAATATATTTAAGGTGAATGATCACAGAGAGTTTTGCGTGGACTTTCTCAGTAGCATATTACAAGCAAAATTTGTGGGGGTGAGGATGCTACCTTCCAAAGTAGTTACTAAATGACATTACTGCCACAGCTGCACATACTCTCAAAATAAGGCTTGTCAGGGAAAACTGAGTGTCATTGCAACTTCTTTTTATATGAATTTGATACCAAAATACCAGGTCACCGTGAGTAGGGTCTGCAGACACAGTGAGTGGTTTGGGAAGCATTTAGAAATCAATGATGCAGATGTGTGTGCACATAAGTGTGTGTGTCCAAATGGGGCAGTATCAAACCTGATTAAGCCTGTTTGCTTGAAATCTACTCAAAAGAAGATATTTCCTAGAGTCACGGACTGACCTTCCAAAATCAAACACAACCAAAAGCTCAAATGAAATTTGGTCCAGGAGAAAAAGCAGGCAGCTGTAGAAACTGAGTGTTCCAGAGAACACCACAGTTGCAAATGCTGCCTTGCTAATCCTACCAACGCAGAGCACTATCTGTAGAAAGGGCAGGAATCCAATCACAGTATTGTTGATTCCACATTCAAAAAGTATGAATTAATAGTCTCCTTTTCTTTTTCATAAATTAAAAATAAAAATAACAAGACTGACTGAGAATCACAGGATATTTCTAGTTTTTCTTCTGTGTTTTACAGTTGCAATAATTTTTAAAAATAAGTGAATTATGACAGAAGCATACTAGTATAAGGAAAAGGGTGCAAGTGCTTCCAATGATTTCAGGGTGCTTGACAGGGTTCCTCAGTTACCTTAGTGGAAAAGCACCTTTGAACTATGCTCAAGGTGAAGTATATCATGGGCACCACTGCTGCCTTCTCCACACCTTCACTCTCAGATAGCCAGAGTCCTTGCAATCCTTCTTTGAGCTCACTAACAAAAGCAGCATGGGGAGATCCTCCCTTCAGGGCTATGTGGCTCAATGCTCATGACTTTTTCCCCTTCTTCTGTGCTTGTATAGAAATTTGAAGGGTTTTTTACCCAATATTTCCTCTTACATCCATCAGAGGAGGTGAGAGCTATGCTTTCTCACCAATGCTTCCAGGCTAGGTTTCACCCTTCAGTTAAGATAAGTCAGTCTTCAAAGTAGAGCAATCACAGACCTTCTGTTCTAGTAGTTCTAAATACCAGACCTCTGTACAGGGATGCAGAATTGCAACTGGTTCCTATTCTGTACGTCCTAGAATAGAAACCCGTTACAGAACAGTGCCTGCTAACTGAATTTGAAGATGCAACAAAGCCTTTCCCATCTCCTACATATGTTTGGAATATAATTCCTATCCCTAAAGTCCTCTGTGACATTAGAGTGAAAGATAAATGTGTTCATACTTATAAGCAGTAGCCTCAATAATATGAAATGTGTGTATTTCCCTATGAACACAGAAAAGTAAAACCCCAGTAAAAGCATCCCCCCCCAATTCCAATATTAAGGAAGAAATTTGGAAAATTTTTGTCACAGTTAATATTTAAAGATCTGAGCTGTGTAATGAATGGAATTCTGTATCCTGACAGATTACAATTATACATGGCATTAAGCAAAAAAACATGGTATGTTGATGTAAGTGGACATGGCACACTCTACAGATGATAATTCCTGTCTGTGTCAGTAACAATATGAAGATAAAAGCAAATCACAGGAAAAATCCTACCAGATAATCTAGAGATAAGAATTAGTTACTGGGAAAAAAGAATGGAATATCAGTTTGATTTGGTAACTGTCTCAAATGCCAATATCGGGGTTTCAGCATAACAATTTACATTTTTGTAGTTATGGAGTCCAGATTGTCATGGTGTGTGTGTGCTCCTGTGCATTTGTTTCTCCTTAAGCATGTTGAAGACACGAGCATTAGTGATAAAAAGAAAATCAAATCCATCTCAACATGTTATTATAATGGAATTGTCAGATTTTCACTTTCTGTTCATGAGTCTGTTAAAATACAAAAATAATTAAAGTAAAGCAGGTGAAGTATACATGTTGCTTTCCTAATAAGAAGCAGGTTATTTGTAAAAATCACCTGTCTAAAAAATAAATCAGATACTATGGACAGTTATCAAATTTCAAAGATGAATCAATAGGAAAAAAAAAGTAAACAATTGTATGCTGATAGTTTTTGTAGCTATTCTTCCCACTTGCATATTTTAAAAAAATGAAAAAGTTTGTCAAAGCAGTCAGATTATTTCATCAGAAGAAAAATTAAACCCCCATGTCATACAAATGTTTATCCTATATCCTTCATTTTCCCTGTCAGAACAGTGCCCCAGTAAGGAAAAGATAATTCTCACTATAGTTAGCCCAGGAGAAGGCTGTTTGACTAGCCAGCTAATTTTGGCTTGCTGAGGGATAATTAGCATAAACTATTTTTTCTAGACACTGAGTCATTTTCATTAAACTTACAGGAATTTAAAAAGGGACTTCCACTCCTCAATCAAGTTTGTCAGATCTGGGCCTTGTTTTGGGCTGACTTTGCTCACAGCAGACAAACAGTATTGTTGCACAAACCTTCATTCCTAAGGGGGCTGAAGCAGAAGCTTAAGTGCCTTTAAGAAGGGGCAAAACCTGAGTACTCGGAATAAGGTTATAAATTAAACTAAAGCAATTTTTTGAGCCTAGACAGAACTGAAAGATTTGCACCAGGAAAAGTGAAACCAGGTTTGCAGTAGCTTTATACTGCAATTCCTTTTTTCCCACACCTCTATCTGCCAGTGCGTATCATCACCATCCCTAACATCATGGAGTCTCCATTGCCATCCCATTCTTCGACTTCCTCTCTCAAGTCCATGAGGATGACCCAGGTGTATAACACCCCCAGACCCTCCTGTGCTTGCAGGGCAAGGGGCAGGCTGTGCTGTGCTGAGCTGCGAGCCCAGCGATGCCTGCCAGGCCAGCTACTGCAGGGGGGACAGTGGCCAGCACAGCATGGCACATGGAGCAGGGGATGGCTGCAGCAGAATCACAGCCCTTTTCTCACCAGGGTGAAAAAGAGATGTCCTCGGTACCAGCTTGGTACAAACATCAGCTTTTAGGAAATGACTTAAGAACTTTGTATTTCTGAGACTACTAACACCTCAACAAATTTTATGGAGAGCGGCCAACAGCTTACACAGTTAGTGGAGGCAGGAGCTGATAGACAGGTAAACATCATGATAGCGTGTCTCACTTCCCTAAAAAACAGATTAAAAAGATGAGGAGACTCATGTTCACCTGGTTATAAATGATTTCCTGCTACTAGGCTGCGTTTCTGTGACCCCAGTCATTTAATATGTTTGTTTTTCCTTATGTTGTCTAATAGCAGTTTGGCAGCCACCCTCCCTGTGACAATGACTCAGTGTGCTGCTTTTCCTGTCTTATTCTATGAAACACATCATTTGATGTGACTAGCACAGCTCATTTTGATGAGTCACAAAGCCAGGAAATATGAAGAAAATGCAGTTTTCTGAAGGGTGAAGTTCAAACAAATGTTAGAAATAATATAGTTTAAAAAAAAATTCTTCATATTCAAATTGTGCATATGGTATAGTTCATGTCTATCTACCTACATGGTACAAAGCATTTTTCTGCTTTAACATTCATTACAACATGTCTGAATAATCTGGAAGATGGATAAGGAGAACACATGGAAGGACATTGTCTCTGTCCACAGTACACAGGCAACATCCATTTTCTGACACTCTTAGAGAATCCTCACAAAACTGAGCCTCAATTTCTATATCCTAAAATGCAGACTGTAATTTCTGCCTTTATTTCAGTTCATGTTTTAAGAAACGTGTATGCTAATTTTATAGGTCCAATTAAAAAAACAAAACAAAACAAAAAAAAAAAAACCAAACCCCAAAACAAAACAAAATCCTACCCACAATCCACTTTTTCCATCCTATAGCTATAACCACAAAAATATTCTTCCCCTTTAAATGTTTTCCTTGCCTACATAGGATGGGGAAACTATATAGATTTACACATTTCTTCTTATAGGAGTCCTCATAATTGGGAAAGAAATTGGCCAGAGAAAGGGAGTTGCCTCAACCTTCCTCCTTTCTCTGACCTCAAGCAGCTACCAACTCCTCCAGCAAGAGTAGAATGGGGAGTGGAGAGGAACCAGGACAATAATACTGCTCTTTACACTGCTTCTTAGCATTGTTTCACTGGATTGAAGAAAATTCCCTCTGCTGCAGCCACTCCTTCACCAAGGATGTGGAGAGGTTATAGATGCTTTTATTACTGCTGTATTCTTCAGAATACAGGAAAGTTTTCTCATCATCTCCCTTGACAAAAGCAACAGCTTGAAGATCAGGAATGCAATAACAGCTCTTCCCCTGCCTACCCTCCAGTGCCCCCAGAAGTTTGCATTGCCACACACATCAGGAGATGTGTCACATCTCTCCTCCTTCCTCCTCTCAGGAGCTAATGGTGAAATACAGAAAGTTTGTAGGTAACACCTCAAAAAAAATCACTGCTTGCTGCAGAAAGCACACAGGAGCTCTGTCTATCAAAGCAGAGATCATTTGAGCTGGACACCAGCAAGAGCCAAACTGATCTGGCCAGAAAATCTCTGCAAGAGTCTGCAGCTACAAACAGCCAGGCCACCGGTGAGCAATGCAGCAATGTAGAGCATGGTCACCACAGCCTATTTCTTTCTAAAGGCAGAGAAATAATCAAAGTGAGCACCATCACCTCCTCTCCAGTTATGACCAAGTGCACGCATTATAGTGCACTCTTCTGAATAAAAAAAATGTACTTATTTGAAAATAAAGCATGGTTTTTAAATTTTTTTTAAGGAAATGGCAGAGAACCAAGTGCACAAGGCCAAACTTTCCAATAAATGAGATTTATTGTGGGAAAAAAAGTCCAATAATTACATTTTCAGGGGAAAGGTCATTATTACTTAGAAAGAGGTTAATAGAACAATATTAATGTCTTTTTACAGGGCAAAAGAGATAGATGCAGCATTAATATGAATGAAAACAAGAATGAGAATGCTCCCTGTTACCAAAGTTTAGACTGAAAATTTACAAGGTCAAATTCGTCTTTCATATTCCCCAAAATAAAGAATTAGACAGTATAAAATGTTATCAAGCCTTTGCATTCAATGAGTTTAACAGAAAGTAGAGAGAGAAAGTGATCAAAAGTTTTAGCCTGAAGCCAGCAATTAGAAGCATGGCTCCAGTTCTGTGTTTCTGGGAGACTCTAAGGGAAGATTGTTGAAGATAAAAGTCAACATGAATCCATCATTGAACTTTTACTAAAGCAAATGTGGCAATTCTGTCTATTTGGCCCGTATTTCAGATTAGACTAATTTTCTAAAGTAATGGAAAATTTCCAGAGATAAAAAATAATTTTAATATACATTAATAATAATATTACATTACACATCTGTAATGCTGTCCATGCAAAAGTCTTAAAATACTTTATAAACACTTAATTAAGCCTCTCAACACCCTGAGAAGTAGAAAATTTTCTTTCAACTATTCCTCAACTGGAGAATCTAAGGCATAGACAAATTAACGCAAAACATTTCCCTCGAGTTATGTAATGACTAGAACTGGTTACAATCAATCATGTAGGAATGAAGAAGGCATGTGCAACAAATATTGCCAAAATAAAATAATTTTTCTGTCAAAACAAAAAATGTCCTGCCTGCTTTACCAAGTTTAAGCACCCAAAGTTCTCTTAAATACATCTAATAATTTTTTCCTGATGAATATTTTTACGTACATACACAATATATATTGTCTACAAATAAATAAATAGGCAAACTAATAAATAAATGAAATGTGTTTATTTAAAATGCGTGTTGCAAAAATATTGCACATCCTCACTGACAAAACTAGCTAAATGTAAAAATATTACACCCCAAGAATCTTGACTGTTAATCCCCTTGACCCCCTTAATAGCCTTGGCCACTAATACTGATTTTCCCTTTTACATGGTGTTGAGCAAGGGAGAAAAGAGATATCCAAAGGTGATTATAAAGATGGTTACTATCATCTGTCATGCACACGTGTAAACTATTAGCATGTTTTAACTACAAGGCTAAGCAGGATCTGTCTAACTAGTAATTCCATCCTGAATACGCTCAGCAGTACCACACCAGGACTCACAATTATGTAAGTTTGCTATTAAAATGCAACTTGGAATCTACTGCTAAATCTCCATAGTGACAAATACACTGAAAAGCTGTCCTACTTTGGAAGATTAAATTGACTTTATTTTTGGTTATTGTATCTAAACACTGTAACTTGATTATTGTACTCTCACTGATTCAGTTTTACTTTACCAAGCACCTCAGACAAGAATTTGCTGGAAGTCACAGTCATGCTGTGAAACATATATATTTAGGACATCATTTCAGAATACTGTAATTATAAGTATTTGAAGTCAAAACTCATAATTGTGCATGATGAGAGAAAACTGAGGAATCTTTTTGTTGAGCGGTTTGGCTGTAAAGTTCCACCAATCCCACCAGGCTCTGCAAGTTTCAAAGCAGATGTCTTTATATTATTTGGGATGCAATTTTGTCATGGATTTAAATAAATAAAATTATTCAATGGCTACAATTCTAATTAAATCCTGTCGTGAAACTTATTTTACTATTAGTAGTGCATTGTACAGTCATTTGAGGAAGATATTGCTTAACATAATATAATGGGGGAGATTAATGTAAGACATTAACTCTTCAGTCCTTACTCTTGTACTATGTTCTTCATATACTGATCAGGTAAAAGGATGGATAGTAGCATCTTAAAGGCTTCCTCTTTTGTGCTCTATTCCCCTGAGTGAAAATATGATGTCTAGCCTTCCTCACATTGAATTTATTGGTTTGGTCGATAAGAAAGGGCTTTTGGAAGAAAACCTTTAATAAAAGTTAAGTTAAATTAAATTGAGATAGTGAAAAAAGTATAATGTGAACAGGATATCATGTAACAACATGTAAGGGCTTAATTTTCCCAATTCTAAGGCAAGACTGGGTGAAATCTATTAAGTCACAGCAGCACAGCACCATATGGAAATCAGCATCTTACCTAGAGAGAAGTTACAACTGATGACTTAGCAACACAAACCCCAAGATCCTTTACTATTAATGAGGTACCCACTCACCACAGCTCTTAGCAGGCACCACAGAACTCTGCAAAGTAAGAACATTCACGAGTTTTGGCTATCGCAGTGCATGCAGTCTGCAGAGAATCACACGGGTAGTTCAGCTTCCTTAGCTGCTGCCAACAAAAGCAGCCAAGTGAGAAGGACACACAGATCTGGGTTCCCTCCCCAGCTCTTCCACCTCGTCAGGAAATCCCTTTAATTGCACTGGTTTCTGCCTGGAAAAATGGCTTTCTGCAAGGAGTTTTAAAGAGAAACAGGAGCTTTAAAAAGAGATTTCAGAAACACCCAGGTGCAATTCAGAGCTTGATGCTGAAAGTATTTTGTTTTCTGGAGCTTATATTTTCTTCTTTGCCATCTTCATAGGTAGATAAATAATTCATTTTTTTATTTTTTTGTTCAAATAGAGATATTTCTTAAACATTTTCCTCTTCCTGCCCCTAAAACTGACTTTTGCACAGTCAGTATTGAAATCTACTTATATTTCAAACTCTGTGGTATTATGTGATTTTGTTGGACACAGAGATGGATACAAAGGAACAATAGGTGTTGCAAATATTTTAAAAATAAGCTGTTTCAAGTACTTTAATCTTAAAAAGTACTTACTCAATTTAATCACAATCTTCATAAAGTACTCAAGTTGTCAGTAAGACTTAACCCTAAAAATGTGAATGCAGAGGGATTTTTATGGGCTTGTTGGTGGGGGGTTTTAACATTTTAATTTTTTTTAATTTATCACTGAGTTGTTGGAGAAGGGGAAATGTCTTACAATGGGGCTGTAGCTGAATGCTTAATTAGGAACAGCTAATCACCATTTCAAGTAAGCTGGAGAGTTACATAACTGTTGCCATTCCTACAGATAAAGACAGTTTAACTTGGCTTCCTATGGAAATAAGTTTTATGTAACAGTTCTGTCTGTCTCTCCATCTTTCTTTTCTCTCCCCTTTACTTTCCCTTCAACAAAAGGCTGAACCATTAGCCAGTTTGAACCTGAGGGCTCCAAAATTATATTCCTACTGGTTTTATGGAGACAACTGATGAGATAAGAGAAAAAAACCTAAATCACAGCCCTGGTTTTCTCTAAAAGAAGCAGAGAAAGTTACAGACAAAGTTAAAACTTAATGTGAGATGACTATTTGTAATGCCTGAGCTGCCAAACAGGTTGACTACTTTGGATTCCATGTGCTCAATTTCCTTGTACAGAGAGGCAAGCGAGCAATTTTCTGGCCTAGCAGAGGCAAACAGATAATTGTGTTCTCCTGGGTCAGTGCAGGTCACTCTGGCCTTACTCCAGGCTCAAAACACAGTCCTTTAGGAAACATAGCCACAATAAAATAAAGTTGAATGGTAGAAGCAATCTTCCATTTGTTTGATTGCTAATACATGCTATATTGGTTTATCTTTTCTGTTAACTGAAAGCAATGACAAAAGCTGATATATGATGAACTATCCAGAGGTGTTCATAATCATCTGCTCCAATGTGTGCTGAGGCAGTCAGGCCTACACTGAGAGTGATCCTGAAAATCAGATCCCAGCATGATAAAGATTTATATATTCCTAGGGTAACATCTGGACAGGACAACCTTCCTCAATGGTAAGAAAAACTACTCTGATATTAAAAAATACTCTGGTTCAATCCTAATGCTCTTGTCTATGATTTGAAAATTCAAAGAGGAGAAAAACATTTAAAACAAGCATTCATTTTAGCTGTGAAGTATTCTTTTCATTTTTACATTTCTCACAGATGTGCAAGAAACACACTTTCAACAAAATATAAGCCCAAACAATAAATTCCTGAGATTTCAGAAATATTTGAAAATTGCTAGATTTTGAAGCCAACAAATCCTGTGGATCATTATCTTCACTGGTGTTGAATAAAAGCCCAGACTCTCATGTTTTGTGAGACCTCACATGAAGATTTAAGTATTGTAGTCCATGTTCATAAACAAAGAACCTAGAAGGAGGTACATCTAGTCCAAATTTTAATCTAGTTTCATCATTGTGTTATTTCAGTAACTTCATATATCATTACACTGTTGAGGAAAAAATTTCTCTCATCTCTTTAACCTGGTCAGTCTGACCAGCCAGGGATGAAACTGATAAAAGGTGTGAAACACTCATGGCACCATTCCATGGGTGAACTACCATGAACCTACTGAGCCAGGGATGCAAAATATTTGTTGCCCATAGGAGTGTTTTCCTCAGCTCTGCACTGTTTTACTCTGCTGGTATATGGTTGTGATTTTTCTGTCTCCTTTCTGAGTTGCAATGTTCACAACAGACCCATTTTAATATTATTTCAAATAGAATTAAACAGAGAACAGTTCTGTGGTGTTCAAAACCCAAACGTAAGAGACAATCATAATTGTTCCTTTTGAGAGAGAGGTGAGGGGAAAAGGTATAAAGCTTGTGAGATGACTAAGCCATATATTTGCTGATAAAAATATTATTTTAATATGAGGTGAAAAAACCCACCATTTTTTTACCAAAGACAAAATCATTAGAAGACTTACAGAAATACAGGCATGTAACTCTCAGCTTTATGGTAAGGTTGCACAAATCATAATAAGGTGTATACTCAGAGCATAGCATTCAAGAATCAGTATAGAAGATAAATATAGTATAAAAAATATAAGTGATCTGTCATTTAAATATTCTCGAGCAATGAAACGTTTTAAAAAATTATGAAGATTCATATAATGCCTCAAGCATTTGCATGTAAAAAAGAGTAGTAATGTTCCTTGTATTAGAAAAAAAAATTAATAGTTTCATCATGTTTTTTATCCTAATAAAAATTTTTACTTATGGCTATAGAAATGTACTGAAGTATTTAAATCACCTGTCAGATGTAAACCTACTTGAGTACTGACACTTTAAAAATATAATGTGAAATCAGATATCATTTATACTTGCTAGAATTTTTCATGTTGACTTGTAACATATGAATGGGAAAGCTAGATGCAAAAACAGTAGATTTTCAATTTTTACCTTTTTTTCTCACTAATTTCCAGAATGTAATTCTGCCCCCAGCTGGTTAAGACATAGCTGACATAGGAGATTGAAAGTGAGAGAATATTGAACCTATGAACTCTGCTTCTTCTCAGATGATGACTACAATTTGCATGCAAAGTATCAGCAGCTTTAGTGCTCAGCACAGGTGCTAATAGATTCTAAGTTCTTTATGTAAGTATATTCTGCGCCCTCTTCATTATAGCACTAATAGCTCAAAGGTGAAACTGTTTTCAGGAAACAGAGTTCATTGATTACTCCTACAGAACATTACAATTAATGACATCAGCCTGTGGTAGTCACTACACCTGTATCAGATCAGCTGAAAAGCAGAAATTTAATACATGTTCCACCAACAGATTCCAGAAAGTTGCATACAAATACTGCCTGGAATAGATTTTTACATGCTTATGTGTCTTTTTTCTTCAGGTTCTTAGGCTGTCTTTTTGCAAACAGAACACATGTACTGAAAAATTTACGTGAGTTTCACTTATTTTTCATGTAGAACTGCAGCCCTTCCTTATCTCCCAGGAAGGAAGAAAAACAAAGGAAAAAGGAAGATACAGCAATAGAAAAGCAGGGAGATAAGTTGTTATTATTATTACCTTTTGAAACAAAAGCTTTCATTCACCCTTTAACCTCTCTCCGCTATCTTCTATCATATTTCAGGACATCTCTTCTGATGTAGCTGGAGAATAGATTACAAATACCTTCAAATTCATCTGACTTACTTTCCATTCCATATATCACCTTTTCATATGCAGCACTTTCTGTCACATCAGCAATCCATTCCCTCAGTAGCAGTCCTGATGGATCCTTTCAGGTTCTCAGTATTCATTTTCAATACCATGAGAATAAAAGGGGTAATGCCAGGAAGTTAAGCCCCTGTATTTAGACACTGCATATTCAAATAAATAAAATGGGTGAAAAAATATGGTATAAGTGAAATAGTCTTTGGAAAGAGTTTTTATAGACCGAGACAAAAAGAAAAAAAAATTAATAGGAAAAGAAAGATTTTTAAAAAACTAAAACATATTTTAGCATCTATGCAAATGTTAGCATATGTACAAAAAGTACAAAATAAAATGGTTCCACTGGCTGATAGAGTGTGGTAGCTGTTGCTTCCCATACTTTTCTGCTTTTTCCATACTTTTCTGTTGCCCTGGTGTCCCAAGTGGACTCAGAAGCGAAGGCAGCCACAAGCACCCACAGTCCAACTGAGCCCTGCAGAAACTGAGCAAGTGGAACAGTGTATGGTGAAATTCAGCAGAACACTGCAGGAGTATAAATGGGAAATGGACTTAGTGAGTTTACACAGCAGAGAAGTGGAATTACAGGATGGAACAGAACTGCTGAGGGAGCACATGATTGCAGCAATGGGATGAGAATACTCAATCCATTAGCCCTGACAGAAAATCTTTGGTATAGGTTGGGAAGAGGCAGAAGGAGGAGGAGTTCTGCTGGGAGGTGATCAGGGGACAGATCCAAGAGGAACAAATGTCTGTTAGTGAGGAATGCTGCAAACTCACAAAATTATTCCTTGACCAAGCGCAGACCTGGTGCTGGAGATGCCAGAAGAGAAAACTGAACGTATATACCTGAAGCAGGAAAGAGCATACCCAGTCAGACACATCATGAAATTACTGGATATCATAAATTTATCAGGAAAAATAAGCCTTTCCCTAAGGATGTAATAGAGAGGCAGGGCTGACACAGCATTGTGAGAAAGGAGATGAATATCATGTGTGACAGAAGAGAAAGGTGGAATCCTGGTCAATATTTTCTAACTGAGAGGATGAAATGATCCTATATCATAATCCCACCTTGTGAAATTTTCAAAACTTCCTGCAGTCAGTTTTAAAGGTCTAATTTCTCTTTACCATTTAACTAACAACTCTAGTTAGTTTTTAGTTTACTCTAGTTGAATTTTAGTTTGCTGCAGATAAAATCCATTGCAAGTGAGTTTTCTATTACATTCCATAGCAGCTGGAGTTTCTTTGTTTTCCTCTACCTTTTGCTTGTCACATAGCAGCACTTATGAAAAGTGTCCAATCAAATAAGCACTAGAAAAACTATCTTCCATTGTCCTTTTTAAAAGGTCTCTTCATTGTGCCTTTCATTAGAGGTGATCAAGAGATGAAGGAAGGGGAGGGGCTGAGCACACCCTAAAGACATTCAGAACAAAATTCATTTGACAAATTGCCAGGCTTTGAACTACTGTGCCTGCAGAGGGAAAAAAAAATTTTAAAAAAAACCCCAAAAAACCAACCACAACCAAAATGTAAAAGCAGATAACTTACAGTCTGACAGCAAGGACTCATAAAAAAAAAAAAAAAAGAGAAATGTTCTCCATTAAGTGTTATGTTGTGATTATTTTTCATGGGGCCAGTTTCTCTAGAATGTAACTGCCCTGACCTACACTAATGGAAAATTTGGGCCATAGTGTGAGCTTAAATTATATTCCTAAATACTTGCAAAGTATGTAAGCTGCAAAGGCCACTAAAAGCAGCAAGACTCACCTGGGTAATCTGACACATTTCCAGTCTAAGGATTTTTATATGATTTTGAGCCTTTTAATGTAAAGCCTTCCTCCCTATTATAATCCTAACAGCTCTGGCTCTACAGCTCTCTTTTTCAGTGTTTCCTTGACATACCACCACACCCCCGCCCCCCCCCCACCTCCTCCCCAAGTTCTTTCAAAATCCTGGAATAATTTGTGGTCAAAACTAAATCCAAATTAAGTCCATCTGGGGAAAGTAGAAAAACCTGAATTCCATCTTGTTGTCTTGAACATCCTATGGTTGCATAATAACAAAATGCCTTTGTTCTCACAACTAAAGTATGCATCAAGAATCAAAGAAGCAAGAAAAAAAGGGAATGTTCCAAGCTATTACTGTAACAATCCAATTACAATGCCTATCAAACTTAACTTCACAGGTTATAGCTCCTAATTGCCTGACAAAAATTGACACTTCAGTCGCAACAGCATAATATAATCAGAGTCCAAATTAAATTTGATCGTGGGCAGAAAACGATGCTATCATTCGGCGGCATGGAAACAGGAGATCAACTAGCATGATATCAAGGATCAGAAATGAAAATTATTCATTAATGGCAATGGTTTTCTGATAATGGAAATGACACAGTTCAGACGGCTTCGTAAAAACACTATTAATTAAAAAGATGATAGACCTAACAAGGCATAGAAACCAGTGGAACCTTTCTCTCTGCTTGTTAAGGTGAAGGATGACAATGTTTAAGAACAGAAGTTTATGCACTTTTGTGAAAAGTATTCCGCTGATTCTGTAGCAAGTTTACTGGTTCTTGCTTAGTGAAGCATCTTTCTCTAGGGTGCTATGTTAGAGCACATGACAGACACATAAAAAGTGTCTAAGGCCATAATATGGCATTGTAATAAGTATGAATACTACCAGCTATAAAAGAGAAGGGTCCAGCTCATAAAAAATTGCACATGGGATTTTTGCATACTCCCAAAAAAACAGTGCAGGGAAAACTATTTTATTTCCCTGTGCAAGCAGATCTTTCCCCAATTCACTTTTGGGGAATACAGAGGTGCTTTATGCTGGAAAGAGTGCAAGCCAAAAATCCACCCTCAAAAGTTTCCTTAAGCAAGAAAAGACAAGGCCAGTGCCTCAGACTGCCGAAGTTCAGACAATGCCTCTGTTCCTTACACGGAGCTCCAGATATTACCACAATAAAAACCTCCAACACTAATGCAATGCCACAGGCATTGTGTTTGAAATAACGCTCTCAAAGGGGTGATCGCTGTACCATTGAAACCACTGGGTGCTTCTGCCACGGCTGGAACAAATCAAACTGCACTTGTCCTGGTTTGAGGAAGAAAAGGTCTATAACGATGTCAGTGATCCACTCCCCTGTGCTCCACCCGTCCCACCTGCACGGTGGGCCACTGCCCAGCACACATGACTAACACTGCTCTTGAGGACACGCAACTCTTTCTTCTTCAGTAGCCGAGAGAAGCAAAGAGGCATCCCCTGCTGTAATTCCTTGCTCCACAGGCAGCTGCTTTGGAAATGCACAAGCATAGGCCTCTGAAACTTCTTGCTGTGGGAAACCAAAGATTCAAAAGGCTGAAAAATAAAGGACTTTCAGAAAGAGCAGAAGGGAAGAACAGGCAAAGACAGGCATACCCTTGGAAAAGGACAACTCAAAGCAGATCCTCCTGACCCTGGAATGAAGCTACAGTACATTTCAGCAAATCAGAGACTCGGTAACTAATCTCATGTTCCTTTGATTGTCTAACTGATGGTCACTTAAATCCACAACGTGTCATCTCCATCTGCCTCTGAACTATCTTTACCTGATAACCAACACACTTGAAGATCACCTCACTTTTAAAAACAAAACAAAATAAAACAAACAAAAAATCCAATAACAAGAACAAAAAACTCCACAACCACAAAACCATAAAATACTTAATACTAATCTATTTGGAGCAGCTCCAAAAATTAAAGTCATGCAAAAATGGATATACTTTTAATTTACCCTAATTATTTAATAGTCCTTTTACAGACTGCACAAAGCTTGCCCGAACTGTCAACATTTTTTTAAAAAATAAAATCTTTTGAAAAACCTTTGAAAAACCTCACCTCTTTCTTTAATAGATTGAAAAAGGCGATGATATTATGTAAATGGTATATGATTGTTGCACTGTATCTGTAAGAGCTCTAGGGCAGGTCATCCAGTTTCTGTGCATTTTATCGAAATTCCCTTTAGCTCCTTTAACACAATTATTTAAGGCAGATGCAAGGAATGCCAGAATTCAACACATAGACAGCTCAGGTGGAGACATATATAGTAATATATATGAATGGAGGAAACAAATACACTATAACATCAGCTAAGGTGACATTAAACAATATTGCAGCTACCATATGATTATCTCTTGTGTCAATAACTTGACCTAATAAGAGGCTGTTTAGGGATACATTGAGACATTTTAAAACACAATGTATCAAAGTTTTCTTTCTTTTTTTTTTTTTTTTTTATTATGTAGCAAAATTCAGAACCAGGATGAATGAAAAACAAGGAATGAAAATAGAGACCATAGTTTGTGTTGTTTGAGGTCTTTAAATTAATATTTAAATTATACATCTTGTTATGTATTCTGAGCAGTGATATAAACTCCTTTCTGATAAGAGTGGCACTGTTCAGCAGCAAAAGTGGGTATAGTTATCCCCACAGCAGGGACTTTAACACAGAGGCAGCCAAAACCCAAATCCATTGTGACCATTAATCCTGCAGGGTAAAGTTATAGATTGAGTCATCTAATGGATAAATTCCCTCTCTAAATTCCAGAAAATTAAATCCCATACAGGCCCTTTAGGTGTTCCAGGGTCAGATCCACACCCATAAACTCTCAGGCTTGATGGGAATTTTCTGACTAAAACAGTTACAGGAAATGTCAATTGTGTTTTGACTGGACATGGTCTGGCAAAGGTGGTATTTAAGGGGGAAAAAAAAAAAAAGAGAACTAGAACATCTAGACTAACAAACAGGTTAGCAGTCAGGATGCTTTGCAAACAAAAGAGATCCACTCCCTTGTCTCTGCAAGGTCCCATTTGGGGCTCACTGCCGATTCCAGATTACTGATTACAGATTATTTTTCTTCACCACCTGTCTCTTCATCACATTTCTCTTCACTGTGAAAATTTCGAGTGGTCTTGAGTTCATGCTACTGACAGCTTAACATCTCACATGAAGCAAAAGCCATTTCCACCTTATCTCTGCTAACAGTGTAAAATCAAAACAATTACTTTAGTTCAACCCTGGCCAGAGGAGAATCACTGTAAAAAGAGATTCACCACTCTGCATCCCACTGCCATTGACCTTGAGGACTTAACAGCAGGAAAACACCTTGCTTAGGTAGGGCTGCTGTGACTGAGAGCCCTCCCACAGCCTCCCATTGCAGATTGCAGCTCCTGATATGTTCAACCTGAAATTCCTCAGTTTTCCAGCAGCACTCACTGAGACAGGGAATACACAGCATTAAGAGGAAAATAAATAATGAAATTAAGCTTAACAGGGTTGCTGGCCCATTTTCAGGTCCCCCATTCTAAAACTTGCAAGTATCACCATTAGGCACGTGTCCAATTCTATTTCCCTGGTGAATTCAGGCTTATGCACCACTTGAGAGGAGTCTGTTAATGACTACAAAGATCCACAGCTGTTTACAGTTTAGACTCAGTGGTGGACCAGGCAATAAGCTTGATCCAACAATGAAGTTGTGGGACTCTCACAGCAAGCAGAGACATTGTGTCAACTGTCTGCTTGCTCATAGTGAGTACCAGGACAGCTTAGCAGGGCCCCACGGAGCTGGGAAAGGAGCAGGTATGGAAAGAAACTGTGCAGGGCCCTGAAAATGAAAGATGTGTATAAAGGAACCAAGCCTAAATAGCTTGCAGAAGCATAAATGAAGAAACAAATAAATAGGCCAGGGAAGTTCTTTAGCACATATATAAAGGGACACCATTCATTCAGAAAAATATTTCAAAATCACATCTTTTTTATTTTTTGTTTTTGTTAGTTGCTTGCTGTGGGGGGGATTTATTAGAAAAACTTTGGGTGGTTTCATGGATGAATAAATGAGAGAAACAGCTTTTCACAATAGGGTTTGGTCTTCAGGAAAATGATAGTAAGAGACAGACGGATTACCAAAAACCTGCAAAAGGCTGTGGGAGAGTATATGAGAGGCTTTTCTTAAGCTTCACATTTTCAGACATGGAAATGGACATAATATTAAAAATAAAATAAAAATTAAGAAGGTGTTTGAGGTAAAAAGATAAAGGGGGAAATAGAAAAAGCAAATTTTTTTTAATCAGAGGATACAATCTTTCAACAACATATCAGAGTAATAAGCATCTCTTTTCCACACTCTGACTACAAGTCCAAACTGTCTGCTGATTAGGAGTGGATGTAATATCTACTTTAAAACAAACTAAGAAACATTCTTCAAGGAAGAATTCCTAGACACCAAGACCAGCAGCTCTGAAAGAAGGCTTCAAACATTAAAAATTGATGGAATTAGAAAATTTACCAAAGAGGCACTGTTGTCAATTCTAGGTTTTAAAGCATGACCTGACAGTGTGCACTGGTCCAAATTTGTTTCACTTTAATGCAGTGCATTTCTCATTAAAACAGTGTTTTCTGTGCTTTCAGTTAAGATGGTTCCCAGAACTTCCACAGCTGCTGCCAAGGGGTTGTTACAAGATCACAGAAAGCCTTAAGGACATGTCTGTGTGGGTGGGCAGCTGATCAGTTTATTTATTGATTGACCAGATAGTATTCAGTACAAAAATTCAAAGGGGAAGGACGAAAATATTTCTGGTAAGATGAAACCCTCCATATTTACCAAATAGATTATCCCCAACAGGAAATACTTACTTGATGGCTTGATTGCAGAGCCAGGCAGGTCCTCAGCCTCACTGGCTTCACTGGAGTGCTGACAATTTACCAATGGAAGATCTGTGCCCCCAAGACAGTTTCTTAATGCAATGGCAAGCTCTTAAATTTATGAAAAGCAGGACACGGGAAATACAAACATGAAATATCTTTTATTCAGTCTCTTTTCTCACATACAGGATTTTCTAATATACACAGCTCCAAAAAAGCAGGAAGATAAAGCAGTAGAAATGTGTAAATTCATAACATTCTGTTTGAAACTGAACTCTAATTTTTGACTCATATATGAAGTGCACCTACAGTATAAAAAGGGGAGCAGAATAGCTACTGAAAAGCAACCTCCTTTAAGGGCACAGCTGTGCTGCAACTTTCCTTGACTTTCTGACTGCCTAAGACCTTAAGCACTCAAGACTTGCAGCACCATTTTAGACTCAGAGCCCTGCCCACCCTCAGCTTTCAAAATATCCTTTTCATGTGAGAAGGTTAAAACTGGATGCCCAATCTCCAGAGTGTGCCTGTGAACTGCCCTCTGAAAATGTACCACTCTACCCTGTGCCACTGATGCTAAAAAGAGCTGTCACCAGAGAAGATAAAGGGATTTCTATGATCACACAGCTTTTCCAAATTCAAGCTCACATCAGAGAGTGAAGGAATGTCTTTGCGTGGCACCTGCCTACATATTTTCTGGAGTGACTGCAATCTAAATATTGCCAGCTGATAAGAACAAGAATACTTTACTGTGCCATGTAACAGTGTTCACCAGGACTGTCTGTTGTTATTCAGCAGCAGGAGGTCAGAAAACAGGGCAAAAATCTGTACCATAAATGGATCATACTGGTGATTCCAGGCCTCATGGACCAAAATATCGCATGACTACATAATTTGTGTCTGTTCATGCACCCTCATTTTACATTCAATTTCTTCAACGGTTTGGAAAAGTCTTTTAGCATCAAGTAAGTCAGATCAAAGTAAACGTATAATATGCATGAACAGGTCCACTTTGTATAATATTAACAATGTAATTTCTGTCAGAAAAATGAAATTAAGAATGTAAAAAAAAAAAAAATTAAAAAGTGATTAAAAGCAACGAGGCAGCAAGCAAAGCAGTGGATGTCTGTACTTGGGGGAGGGAGGGGTTACTGTAACACACAAAGCTTTTTGTCATCCCACTCAGCCCTCTCTATAGCTTATTGCTACAATAACATCTTGGACTGTAGATACTATTCTCTATTGATACCTAAGGGGCAAAGCCTTTAGGTGATACCCATTGCAAAATATTTTTATTTCTCATCCATTTAAGATGTCCATTTATACTCCCTTAAGAAACGGAAACTGCTTTTTTTGTAGACTCTTATCTCAGTTTTGGTTAAAGTCTGAAGCATAGCACTTACATTTTTTCCCTCTACTTATTTTTCACCTGTAATATGAAAGCAAAAGAAGCTACTGCAGCAAGTGCATGCCACTGTGTCAGGTTGTGGGATATAGGATTTAAAAAGACCTGCTAAAATTTCAACGTGCTATGCTTCATCAATTGAGTAGCGAAAGACTGTTGCAGCTTTTTGTTTAATTTTGTTAAAAAATAAATATGTGCTACCCCATGGATAAGGTTTTATTCTACAATGCATAGGAGTTTGCTGCTATCTGCAGGTAAAATACTCTATTACTGAGTAGAGAGCTGAAAAGGAAGGCAAGCACTTAACTCCTGGTTTTAATTGCAGCTTCACACAATTCCATGTGAAAATCCTAAATCTAGGCCAGATGAATGAAAAGACTGATCCCTTACATGGGTCTGAGAGGAATGATTTCTCTCTGATATGATAAGCTGTAGGCACACCACTCAGGATGTTTTGCTGGTAACCACAGGCAGGGTCAAGCTTTCTTACAGCCCTCCAGAGCAACACTGGTACTCTCAAGCCATTGCAGAGGAAAAGAATTCTTAGGATCTAAAAGTATTCTTCTGGTGCTCTAATGATGTTAGATGTCCTCTGAGATGTGACAGGCTGCCAAGTGGATGGGACACAGAGCTGGTTCCACAAATGCCAAAGTTTTCAGAAAGTCTGTAGGCTATACCAGGAAAGGCAGTTCAAAAGGGTTATATACAAATTGTTACTTTCTCTGTCCACATGGCAGGCCTAGAAAGCCAGATGTCACACAGATTGTCCCTCACAACCCTCCTCTCCATCTTTCCACTACATGGCATGGTACTGTTTCCTTTGTTTTCTTTTTTTTCAAATATTATTTCATTTTTATTTCTACTTCTCTGTTTGTTCTACAAGCATGCAATGAACTGAACTACATTCAACACTCTGAAGGACAATTGTTGCTGCATTTTCCTCACTTTAAGTCATAAGCAGACTAAAAATTCTGCATGTGTTTTACATAGCTCACTATGTGGGAATACTAACCCCAAAGTGTAAAACATGTTGCAAATTATTTCTAGACTTAGAGGTGTAATGCTACAGGACTTTAATTGTTACAAAAAGTGTCCTAGGAATATTAGCTTAATTCCTTGGAAACAGTAAGGATGACACACTTTGACTGTCTTGAGCTTGAAATGTACTGTTTGAGATTTGTTCCAAATACTGCAAGACAGCCTTAACTACTGTGTGGATAGAAATATGAACATGATAGAAGTCCTTAAACAACACTTAATCAAGAAAGATCATATTGGAGGAGTCATTACAGGAAATATTGACTACAGGAAATGACATGCCCCACATTATCTCATCAAGGCTTAGATAGTCATCTTGCAGATTTGCACTGCAGAGCTATAATACAGCTCTCTAGCTTGCTATCAAATGCACATCTTCAAGGCTCTGATCAAAAATTAAAGAGTCACTGGTGTTAAACTTTTCCTACCCACCACTTTTTTAACGTGGCCTCAATTTGTGAAAAGCTGACATAACTTTGGGGTTGTTTTCAAAAAAAGGGTTTCAGTATGAGCTGATTTCAGCTTGTGGGTGAGAGATGGGCACCAGAATCACTTAGCACAAAGAGAATACATAACACAAGAGAAAGGAAAAACACAAAATATCCATCACCAAAGTTTCTCCTTTTAACCTTTAAGTGTAGTCAAAACCTAATGACTTGCTAATTATCAGGAGTTTAATGATGCCTCTAAGCAGAGGTTGTACTACAGAGCACAGTGCCCATGAACCTCTAGGATCTGGGGTTACCTCGTGACTTCAGCCTGCAGTGAATTCTGCTCTTCTCCAATTCTGCTTCTAAGAAAGCTTTCAACCCACCACCCCCCTCCCCATTGTTGCTACCAACAGGGAAGGAAACAATTTTGAACTCTGGCGTAGGCTGGTCTCCAGATGGCTGCCAGCTTTTTAAGCACTGAGTTGACTAACCTTGCTCAAAGCAGGTCTATAGAACACAGTGCTTCAAATATCAGTGTCTGCTGGGATTGCATCTATATATGTGGAGTCCCACCGTTCCCATCACTAGCGTAGTTGAATGAGTGAATCAGGAGCAAGAAGGATAAAATTGAGGAAAATGCATGAGACCTCTCCCTCTCTGATGTTGAATCAGCCCATTAAACAGCAGGGAGTAGCTGAGCATAGATTTTCCTTGAGCTTGCTGACCACTAAAAGCAAATTAATATAACCCAGGCTGAGCCTGAGGCTGGGAAAGACCAAGAGGTTGACTTCCACGTGGAGATTAAAAAGACAGTCCTTAATTCAGCCCAGGTAAAAGAAGGGGCTCAGGAAAGAGTAAAGTTAGTTCTCATTAGAGCCCTTTTGTGAGAACAGAAATAGTGGTCAATTACTATAATTCAATTACTTGATTATGGTATTTATAATGTTCTTATAGATTGGCAGCAATAAAATTATCAGCCAAACCATCCTGGAATGTAGTCACCCACTTTCTGAGAATAAATTTTATGGGGACAGTTCGATGCTATTCCTCTGGAGTCTGTCAGTCTGACCTCAGCCACAAATAAAACCTTTTCAAATGTAAGGAAATAGTTCTGGGATACGTAATATCTGATGTAAAGAGAAAAAGCACCATCTTCATTGCTACCCACAGGAAAGCCTGTTTTCTTTGGGTCTTGGCCCATATGAGAGTTAGTGCATGAAATATAAATTGCTGCTCAACATTTAAGCTTGGCAGAGCCAATTAACACAGCCTTCTCAACACGGGCTTGGAGGTTATTTCAATTAAATCCTTTGTACAAAAGCAGTTGCTGCACACAGGATTTCTTGGTATTTCTGAAAGGCTGTCCTTGGTGGATAGTTTAAGTTCTGCACTGCATTCATCTCTCCCTTTGATTACAGCAACCTCACTTCTCCCTTTACTTATCTGATATCTGTCACCTGCCTGTAGGCCACCTGAGCACTGCTGCCAGAGAGATGGCCTGCACCCTCTGTCACTTCAGCTCACTGCTCTGATCAGCTCTCTTGGTCAGTTTCCAAAGATCCATCTTCATATTTTTATTCTGTTCCTCCAGGCTTATCTCTTCCATCTTTGGCCAAAGTAAGATATTCTTCTTCTGATCTGAGAGCCTACAGATTTTTTGAAGGCTAACTGACTAATATTCCAACAAGGAGAGGAAAATTTTATACACCAAAAACTGGAATAAAACAGCAGTCATTCAGGAGGCCACAGGGCTTAAACTCTTTTCTCCATATTTTTGTAAGGCTCCTAAAGTCATGACGCCTCAGCCAGTTCCTCAAGACTACAAGGAAAACCAGGACTTAATACTCTGCCAACACTGAAAAATCTTGAACTCAGAGTAAAGCACACCTTATTTTTAACTTCTTCTAAAGGCTTATCACTTCTGAAAAGTCCACAGAAGTGTTCCTTACTCTGATTTCCTGTACATTTACTATTTAGTTAGATTTCTACTGAGGAAAATAAATGATGTTCATGTCAGAATGCAGAATGCTTGACTTTCAGCTCCCTGTTGTCCTGCTGACTTCCACTATGAGCTTGGACACATTGCCTATCAGCCCATGCTCCATGTCTCCAGTAGTGCAGTAGGGATAACTGTTTCCCAGCCCCTGAGAAGCTGTGTGAGGAGGAATACCCTCCTGATGAAATGGTATTAAGGCTCTGAAAAGGCAATAGAGACCTACCAAAACACGACCACACAAACCCAATTCTCATAGTTAGAATTTTTTCCATAAATCATCAATAATGTGTGAGGTATCTATAGATGTTGGAAAATCTGACCCCCTCAAATCATGCCTAAATAGACAAAAAAATAGTTATGTCTGGGGAAAATTGTCCTACAATTTACAGCCCAGTAAATATGAAATTATAACCTTTGGAGCACCTGGCTTGCATGGGAAACTAGGTTCTGAGCTTCATCAGTATGTGTTACCAAGCACCTCCAGGTGAGATGGATCTAGATCCCTTGAAGGCATCTTCAGGCAGTTCAGTAGTCAATTTTGAGTCTGAAGTTGGAATGATCAGTCTTTTGCTGTTCAGGTTGAGGTACATGGGGGTTTTTAGGTCTCAGAAGTTAGTATTTTTATTTTATTTTTTTTTTGATTGCTTGTCTCTTGAATGGCTTTTCATTGTAAGTGTTTCTTCATTTCTTTGAAAATGCAGAATATAGTTTTAGAAGGCTGTTTATTCTGCACCACCTTGAAGTTCCTTTGCAAGATGAAATCACCATCAAATTATGGACCTCTACACAATCTCTGTGATGGTACTTCTGCAAACCCATTTTGCAGAGTTCTAATAGAACATACATGTTTTGAGACAAAACAAATTCTTACTCTTTGTCTTGATCTTTCTTTTTTTTTTTCCCCCACCAGTCTATTTCTCTTTTAAACCACATGAGAATAAGTGTGGTCACTGAAGACGTGAGTTTGGTGAGATATAGATATTGTGCCTTAAACAAAGATAATACTAATGAATTCACATTCAACCTTTTCAGCCCAGTGATAGAAAAAGATTTTCAGTCACTTTAGCCTGAGCTACATTTGCACTCAGGGTCACCTAAAGAAAAGGACAACACATTCATCTTTATCCTCCTTGAGTTGTGGAACCACTCAGATAATCTATAGTGAGTTGCAAAGTGAAATTAAATACCTTAAAATGCCATCTATCTGATCCCCAATTAAAACATAATCTTTTTAAAGCTGTCAATAGCTGCTGACCAGAATCAATAAGGAGAAGATTATGACTGGCACTTCTCCAGTGATCTTCAGGCAGACAGAAAATACGCTGTTGTTGTCAGGTCAGCAGGAAAACAGGAAAACTGGACCTCAAGCAGAACTACAACACAGACAAGTGGAATCTAAGATCCCATGCAATGATCCTGCTGGGCAGTTTTGGGGTGTACAGGGTGAAGGAGAATGTTTGTTTTTTGGTTTTTTGGGGTTTTTTTTTAACTAAGAAGAAAAAGAATATGATATATTAAAAGGTTTTAAAGAAGTAACGCTGGAGTCTTAAAATTATGAATCTCTGGAAAAGTATTTGTAAAAGAAGTTTTACTTTGATCCTCTACATATGTACACTAAAGTTCCTGAATCAGATTCAGCCAGTGTCTTAAGAATTTGAGGCATACTGCTTTTTATTTGCATTTAAGGAATATAAGCTTACATTTATCTAAGTAGATCCTGGATATTTCTCATCACTGCTACAGGAGTTAAAGTTTTAACTATCTAAATCTAGTGTTTGACATCAGTGACGGGAATGATCCCTACTACAGAATGTAAGCTTAGGGTAAGAGGCCTAAACTACTTCTTTTCCTCCTGACCTACATTAGGATTGCTTTTATTTCTAGGTCAGAATGAAAAGTTCAGCATAAAAAAACTGTTTCCTGGTGTGCAGAGGGCTTAGTAGCCTTTCTACCCACAAGCTGTTGCTTTCCTCCAGCCTTCCACAGTACAGATTGTGGCACAAATGCTCCAACCTGCCTGTGAAGTTGTAGCAGTCAGAGCCATACACTTATTGTACTGACAAAAAATCACCAGAGCACTACCTCTTTCAGTGCAATCCATAACTGCTAAGTTGTCCAGCAGTCATTCCAACTGCATGCTGAAGAGTGGCTCATACATAGGAATCTTCCATCTTCTGATGCAAAAGCCATAAGGCAAGCTCTAGATCCAGAAAGAAAGGTCACTGCAATGGTTCAGACTCACCTAGGCCTTTGCACTGGTGATCCCAAGCACTTGCCCTGACAGAGTGTCTGTGGAACACTTTTCACCTCTCTGTATCACGTCCCATCTGAAGAAAAGTGGATGACAAATCTTCCATGGCTCTGCTGACCAGGGGACAAGTACAAGAATTGTTCAAAACATGGAACTTGATAAGCACCTAAAATCAACAGAAGAAAAGCTGGGGTCTGAAACTGTTTAAGTGAGAAAACACTTGAGGAATTGTAGCACAGATGTAATATGCTGAAACAGCATTTTAGGTGCTGTTTGTGTTTAAGTGGGTTGAGGAACGATGTATTCGACTTTTCTCACTGTAATCCATGATTTAAACATAAGTTTTAAAATGGCTACTTTTATTATAAACCTTTGTATATTTTACAAATAATTTCGGTAAGAAAATCCCTTTGCAAGTAAAACAGCCCATTCTAAAGTTACTTTCTCAAAAAACACAGTGATGTTATATTTTCCTGGTCACGTGAAGGCTAAGAAAGAAGAAGGCATGGCATATAAAAACACACCTCAAACACACTGGCATAAAATTTGTGGAATCAGTTTGGCCCTGCTGTTTTTACAGGGGTGAATTGAACTCCAGATTAAAAAAACCCAAAACTTTGAAATCCTGCAGACCTGTACATTCTCCTGCAGATTTCTTCAATATTGGTCACTTCTATAACCTATTGCATGGGATTACGACAGCACTGCTCTTTTCAGAGCACAACTTTTCTGTCTTGTTAGAATAGCAGAGACAAAGCTGCCTACAATATGATTGTGCTGCATTGACATTTTGAAGCACCTCTACTAGTTCATTAGCAGTACAGAAAACACTGCTGAAATCACACAAAACTGCATCTGGACAAGGTCAGTTTCAAAACTAACTCATTCTACTCATAAATCACAAGCAAATAATCTAGTTATTGCAAAGTTAGAGTTCTCAGCACTCTACTAGCAGAACATATAAAACCATGATCGCTACCTTACTTCACCAAAACCTAAAAAAAGAAGGAAATAAAAGCTGCTGAATATTTTTTAATACTATGTTGAATAATTTCAGGCTTGGCTGTGTTTTTTATTGCTTTCTTTGTCAAATTTTTCATTCAAAAGTAGTTCTTCATCCTCTGAGAATGAGGTCCCTTAGGTGAAGGCAACAGCTTCTAAAATATTTTCTCCTTACAAGACTGGTCCATAATGAGAACTGATCACTGAAATCAAAATGGAGCTAGACAAAGTGACTAGAAAGAGACATTGCATGCAGAATGTTTCTTAAAAGAAGGAAAAAAAACGTTCTCATTTTTACTGATCAGGGAAAATAATGAAAAGAAGCAAAATAACAATATTCCTAAATGGTTCAAAATTTGTTTAATGAGTTATAGAAAAATGACATCTATAAGAGTAGAGCAGAAAAGATCCAAAACAGGACTAGTTCCAAAGTTAGTTAAGTGGTCTAGTGAAGAGATAAATCAGGCCTGGGAAAAACAAGAAAGTTGCTTTCAGATTATTTTTGGAGTCTAAATTTAGCCAGCCAGGTTTTAAACCATTGGCACATGCATAATGGAAAATCTTGTCCTGTGTTTGAACATGGGATATCTCAGTGTGTGATTCAAAGAGTGTTTTAACGGTTCCCCAATACATTATTAATTGCAACAAACAACCACAAAGAAATCAAAGAAATGAAAGTAAAAAATAAGCCAGCTGTAAACACCTGCAACCTCTTGTTCTCCTTAATCATTTAATTCCATACACCTATATTGAAATTTCACACTATGCCTTAGCAGGGCATTGTCACAGCAAAACACTAGAATGCTGATATTGTGCTAGGTCAAAAGTTAAGTAAGTTCATTCCACCCCTGCTATTTTGTGTTTTAAAGCAGTCCTTAGTCTAGGCAGGCTCTCTCTGTTATTATTACTTCTTGAATGATAAGAGCTGGGATTGACCTTCAAAAGAGATTTAAATGGCCTTATCCGAAAAACAGTCTGTGAACATCTATAAACTAATGTGCTGCCTTTACACTTCCTTTCTCAGAGAGGAGGTGTAAAGGCAGCACATCAAAGTCAGCAAGGAACTTACAATAATGGATTTCAAAGTCAAAAATCTAATGCAAATCTAAGTATTTGCTTATAGACTCTTTGAAGTCTTGACAGATTAAGTTTAGAAGTATTTTCTTAGATGGTATCTACATAATCTAATAGAGATGATTTCAGGAACTGAGTAGATGTTTCCAGTAGATGTTTCGATTATGGAACACCATTTCACAATAACATTAATAAAGAATACATTTTCGTTTAATTTTCTTTTAAGTTTATAGCACAATATTGAGCAGTTATAAATGATATTCTGCATCTGTGGAAAGGTTTTTATCTTAGGAGGAGAAACTGACAGATGCACAGGATAAAGGAGTTCCATCTCTGCTACGCTTATATAATATAATTGACTTTGTTAAAGGACATTTAGGTGTTGTTTGATTTACATCCTATGTCAGCTTAATGCATCAACCACATAAGGTTCCACTTGTTTAAATATTTCATTTTAAAAGGTGCAGTAAGCTCATAACTTCACCAACATCCACTCTTCCCTGACTAAAATGGATTCTCCAGTTTAATCTATTACACTAGAAGTAAATGAAGACTTCACCCTTTCCCTTGACAGAGGAACTGAGGCTGTCATTACTTATTACCATAAAAGTTGAAGGAGGTGCTAGGAAAAGTGTGACAGTAATTATGTGGTATTTTTTCTTTTTAAAAAGAAAATGTGTAAAATAAGACTTGAAACAAATAAATATTTTTTTTAAATAGCAATGCTTGGATTGCTTGTTGAAACCATTTTTTATTGTTACTTCTGATAACAGAATTTTTCTTTTATATAAAATAAATTTAAAAAATAAAGTGTTTTGGATTTCTTCCAGGTTCAGTTTGATTTCTGTTTATTTGTTGATCTGTTAACAGAACTATATTTTTAAAATTAGATACACAGCTGTTGGAATTACTTAAAGTGTGTTTGTAGGCCTAGCCTGTACCCAAAAAGTTTTCCTGGTCCTAACATGCCAGAAATAAAGCTCCTAATGTGGGCACAGTTCAATATCCAGATAGAAGGAATTTTTTGCTTATATGTTTTTATTTTGTTAGAGCTTTTGCTAGCAATATTAAAAATAAATAAATAATCTCATCCAGCCTAACTTTCCAATAAATCATTTGCATAAACTGAACTTGTTTATATGTTTTCCCATTAAGATTTTAGAGATTTTTCCCCCCACCCCACCCCAAAACACATGAGAATATCTACAGTAAATTACAAATCAGCCGTAAGTTATACTGGGTATTTTAAAACAAACTTTGCAGCCTTAAACCTTGAATATTTTTAGAAAGAGCCAATATGTCACCCCATTCTTCTGAGTATAGGTAAAATGAGGGTCTGAGATTGTGTCTGGTGTATAAAATAATATAGAGAAAATTAATTTTCTTCAACCTACAGATGGGTAAAACAAGAAGCAGGACTCTGCAAATTCATCTGCTCAATCTCTTGAATACAAGCTATCAGACAATACAGTGATGCTACCTTTCTTTGAGCTTAATATGAATTTTTTCTTACATAATCAGGAAAGGTGGGACAGAGAAATAGGACTGTAGTCTTTTGCATGTCTCACAATTATAAAGTTACTTAAAATCTGGAGAGGCTTGAAAGTGTAAAGTGTCAATATTATCAAATGTGGTCTTGAACAGAAATATCTGTTATAAACTATATATACACATTGAGCTTGACTGCTTCCTATAACAATATACAGAGCAAGACTATAAAATTGAAGTGATGTTAAAATCTGATTTTTTTTTTTTTTCAGAGAAGTCATTATTCAGTCTAAGGGATTAAACTACCTAAAGAAGACAAGCTACCTTGCCTTCCTAATTGCAAAATTATCTTGACTAAACTCCAGCCACAAGGAGAGAATATACTTTGTTCATTACACTGCCTGCTCCTTTGAGAGCAGAATATTCCAAACCAGCATATATAAGAATATACTTTCCCTCTTTCTTCTCTAGTAGATATTTATAAAACAGCAACAGATTGAAACAGAGATTTTTACCTTTCACCATCTGGATGACCTGAATAAACTATTTCATATGTCCCTTCTCTAATTTTCTGTGCTTCAAATGGAAATGATGACATCAGATTCTGCAACTCCACGACTCACAGATGTTTGCCCATGTAAGTTGGTATTCCATTTTCTTTCTTGACACCTTGGTTCTTTTTTCCCATTGGCTCTGATTTCCCGTTGTTTGATGACTTCTGTGTCAGGTCACATCAACACCAGCCAACACAGAGTGCACTAGCAAGGCTGTGCTCCCTTCCCAGGAGCTCACAGGTATGCCAAGGCTCACAGCCACCCCCATCTCTCCCTGGGGCTCAAGGGAAACTGCAGGGTTGGGCCAGTGCCCTGAGTGGAGTCACATTCACCCGACTGCGGGGCTGAGGGATTCAAAACACCACGACAGGTTTGGTACCGTCGCCCTAGTGTGCTTGTTTTTCTTTAATGAATTCATCCTTTTGAGCTATTTTGGGGGGAAAAGAACCTTTGTTCTTCATGCTTGTGTTTGTTTTACTTTTGAGGTGTGATCAAAGTAAGTCCTGGCCGTGTAATCATTTAATGCATTTTGGCTGCAGTTTCAGCCTTCTTTGAAATTTATCCCTTTTCTCTTGCCTGTGACAGCCAAACTTTACCTCCAGGTAGTAAAGGAAGCTTACAAACTCTTTTATATCTCACATCTGCTTTCAGCCCATTAATCACCCAGATTGTAGACAGTTTCTTCCTTCTCCAGTAGAGTGTGACTTTGTCTAGACTAGGAATTAAAGAGTGAATTTTAACGTCGTCCAGCTAACATGTTTAAATGTGGACCAGGCTGTGTAACCTTTAACTCATTTTCAGCCAGGAAGAAACTGTGTTTCAATATGACAAGGTTAACACATGCCAAAACAAGGTTAACACATCCCTTGTTTAAATTACAGGTAAAATCTTGGCCCTTACAAAGTCGACATAAGTTTACTATTGATTTCAAATTACCTGGAATTTCCCATGTAATTTTAAGAATACATTAATCAGAATGACTTGAGTAAGAGCACTTACTACACATCTCATATAGAAGCTAAGAGTTCCACTGCGATTTCACATCTTTAGGGACCCAAATCCTTTGCCACTGTGACCCAGCTTCACAGTGATACTACTGAACCACAGCTTCTCTCTGTAGAAGTTCCATTTAAAAGAGTAACCATCTCATCAAGTATAATTTTACAAATAGCAGCCATTTTATCTTTTCAGATTCATTGCAGAAGGTCTAGCAGGTTTTACTGTCCTTACACTCCTGGCTGCCAATTTCCACCTTTCTCCAAAGATTTCCATTCAGCTGGGACACAAGTCCTCTTCATCATGAGTAGTTCTGCTGTCAGAGGTTTCTCCCCAGCCTCCAGTGTCCATTGCCGTGTGCCAGCCTGACACTCAGCTGTCATGAGGACTCAAACAGTGACTTGTAATGCTATGCTTCACTTGGGGTGCTGAAACCTCTAGCAGAGGAAAGCTGATTTGAGGAAGGGAGGTTCTTTGTATTTCTCAAATCCATGAGTTCTTGGGCACACAAAGCAAAGGTAACACTGTTCATTTTCACCAGAGATTTGGCACAGGTATAGAAAAATATTAGCTGTAAATGGAAGATGAAGGAAAGAGGAAGAAAACTGTGATGGAGGAGATGGGCAGGGTTTTGTTTATGGTGACTTTTTCACCAGGAGCACACAAAGCCCTTGAATCAGATTCACATGTAGACAGGGACAGTGAATTAGTATGGGGATGTTCCTGGAGTCTGAACTTTTAAAAGTGAGTTACAGGTGATGAAGAACGGTGTCCTGCCAGCCTTCATCTCATAATAGAGAAAAGGCCTCTGTTCTCTGATTTTGGAAGAAAGCATTTTGGTTTAAAGTATCCATTTGATTAATAAGCTTTGTATAAATGATTAATAAGCCATCAAAGTCTTTAATATCATTTTAACTTGGGTTTTGTTTACTCTCTATTTGCCTTCTAAAAAATGTTTATGCAACATTATGAGGCAATGCATATTTATCAAAGACTGCAGGTTAATGGAGGATGATCAGGAAAGCAGAGAGAAAACATGATTTGCCTATTAAGTTGAATTAGGAGAATTTGGAGGCAAAATGCATGGTAACTGTTACTCAATGTCTGCCAAAACTTAAATCATCATCTTATATCAATGCAATGCCTTCCCTCACAGCGTACATTGCAAGTTATGATCAAATCATTTCACATTACCTTCAAAACTCATCTACCTCTTGAGAAGTATATTGTATCTATGCAGCAGTCTTACACAATATTTTATCTATTAAAATGAACTCAAACACAGAGTCAGACTGAGCAAAGTAAGGCAGGGTACTGCTAGCCAGCCGGAACATTGTGTATTAGTATTTTATTTTTAAAATCACATTATTTGTAATGCCCTGCAAATGGACAAGCTGTGAACACAGGGGACATAATGAAAGTCAGTACAGAAAAGCCACATTGCAGGCTCACAAATGCACTCCCTTCTTTAGCATTTTACACTTTCCACTTTGTCCCACAGGTGCTGTGGCAGAGCTGGGTACAGATACACCAGCAGTAACCAGGAATAGGTTATATGGATGGTATTCCTTGCCAAGTGGGGGCTGCAGTCTCTCTTTTTGGTTGTTGTGGTTTTTTTTTAATTTAGCACATTTGAATGAATTTCACAGAAGGTAATATGTGCTCTTCAGATAACAGGTTTTCACTGAAGAGAGTAATAATAAAACTATGTTAATGTGACCTTGAAACTACAAAGCTTTATTCTGAGGCCTACCAGATTCGCAAGCAGTGCCCATCATTTTATAAACTCACCTTGATGATAAATTAATGAAATTATAATCTTTCCATATAAGACTGATCCATGATGTCAACACAGACAACATGCATACTTTTTGATTACCTCCCACTATTGTTGAGATGTATCTCAGAAGGAACTTTTCTACAGTTTACATATGCCTATCAAATCATCATGGTCTAACAGCTCTAGAAATTCAGATATCAACCTCCAAGATTGTATTAAAGCCCCATAGTGACTTGGCCCTGAACTTTAGCAGAAACCTGCTCTGTTCCTTCTCACTCACCCAGAATACATGCATCAAATTGAGAAGCAATGGAACATTTCATTAATTTCATTCATTCACTTCATCTGTGGCTTAGAAAATTTTATGTATCTTGCTGGACTGGGAAGATCAAGTTTTACCATATTCTGCAGTCTCAGTCAATATGAAAGCATAATTGTTCTATTAATTCTCATGGAAGAAAGACTGACATACCATAAGCACTCAGGAGATTTCAAGGGAGTATTTTTTTACTGGACAAATGGGTCCCTAAAGTTTTGCTTCTAAAGCATATAGTCTTTGGGAATGTTTCAGCATCGTGATTGGTGGTCACAAGAGGAACTTTCAGCTAGTGTGCTCCCATATGAAGTGAAGAATCCAGTTTGATATCAAAGGAAACCAGGTAAAGTTCATGAAAAGAAAGTCTGACATGCTCAGTACACAGTTTACTTTTACATTAATAGAAGTAGGAAGCAAGCATTTTGTGTGTTAGGTAATGTTCTGAAATTTACAGGGAAATTGCAACAAAGGCAATGGCCTCAGCTACTGTCGTCTGTTTACAGACTGAAAATAAAGATTGCAGACAGAGATGGAAGATTTCAATGTCAAGAGGAATTATTTTGGATTTCATATGAAGTAAAACACTCAAAAACCTATTCCACTGAAGCTCTTTGTGAAACAAGTTTGAGGAAAACAGAAAAAGATAACAAAACATATTCAGACTAAATCAAAGTCTTTCATTTGTAGGACAAAGATTAATGTATCATTAAATCAACTTTTTTTAAATGACAAAATGTATCATGTTTGGCTAAAATTGTATCATTTTATTTTCTGCTCATTTACACTGAGAGGGTGCTCAGAAATCTTTTTTTTCAGCAATACAACAAGCCAAAAGCTCAAGCATGTTAAGAAACCACACAATTGGAACACACTAACAACAAAACTATACCTTTTTTACTGGGTTTGACTTACCTTAAGTTTTAAATCAAACTAAAGCAATCAAATTTTTAAAGTCTGATCAGCTGAGAAATAAGGATATTAAATATGATTAAATGTGATTGCATTTGAGTGTAAGGACTGTTCTTCCATTGCTGCTTTGATTAAAAAAAGCAATCTGAGCTGTGAGGTAGAAAAGTTAAATGCAGCAAGAGAAAAAGAAAATGGCTTGAAGTTTCTTTCCTTTTTTTTCAAAACATATTATTTCTCATGTGAAAAAATAGTATGATTTTAAGGATGTGCTTTTGCAAAACCAAAAGCACATTGGCAAAGTTTCTGTAACATAATATCTCTTCATGCTTTTTAATTACAGAAAATATGAAGATGAACAAAAGGAAGAATATAAACTTGTTCTTATGGGACTTCAGAGAACAAGAATAGGAGACACATTTTGAAATGAAAAGTGGACTGGAAACCTTAGTTCTTAAGCTGGAATTTAATTGGTGCAATATTGGAGTTTAAAGAGTAATAAAGTTTTTGTCCTCAGGTTATGAAAAGAAAATTACCCATAACAATTTTTTGGATTATAATATCTTAGCTGCTTCACCAGTCTATCTTCTTCTGATATTATCATCATTACTCCTCTGATAATTTTCTGTATTTCACACCTTTACCTCCAAGCACTTGGACAGTGCTGAGAACCTCAGTGAACTTTTCAGATATGGGGTGGAGATCAGACACTGATCAAAATTAACTTGAACCGCAGAGTCTTCAGAGCTGTTTTCAGAAGGGCAAAATGTGTTGCTCCTCAGAGATGAGATAAATATCAAAACCAGTACAGATCACCCACTATCACCTCTTAATTGAAAAGTGGGCTGCTGATTTGGAGCAGGCAGTGACCAGCTCAAGCCATCAGGATGCCAATATATATTTTGACCTTATTTCTCCACCTCAGGACAGATCAATCACAAATTAATGTTATATTAGTGAAAGCAAGGACTTTTATTGAAGAGAGAAATCTATAAAAAAAATCATCCAGTGAAACAGTGAAAAACAAACTAGAGAGAAAACTAACCTAGACTGGCAGTGAAACAATGTGTTTACTCAGTACTAGGATAATCTGGAATCTTAATCATATCTAAACACAGTAACACAAAAAGTTTTTGAAACATGACAACTGGTATATGAAAGGTTCATTTTCTTGTTTGTTTGTGTTTTTTTAATGCTGCAGAAGTTGCAATGACTTTTCTGTCTGAAATATATATATTAGTTTACCATGAAGTAATATCTACACAGGAATACTTTATATTGTCATTGTTCCAAACCACTGAATGCAAGAAAAAAGTCTCAAAAGGACTCTGGTTTTATAATAAAATTAGGATCAGTCTGAGGTAGGAAACTTCTTTTTTTAGCCCTGTTTGAATAGGTAAAACTGCGAGAACCACACAACTGAAACATTAGCCTCTGCATTTCTCATTCCTTGCTTTTCTCTCATTTTAAAAATGCTAAATGCAAACTCAACACAGGAGTGTAACAATTCAAAGGGACTCCTGGATGTGGACCTCAGGTGGGTGTACATGCCTGAACTCTCACTGTTGGTGCATCAATCCTTCCCAATGCACAGGGAGTGCCCATCTGCACCTGTACATCATGGAATCAAGCCTTATAAGAGGACTGACAGCAAGAAAATGTATTGGTGTGGTCCAAGGACTAATTTTCAGGTTTGGATCAAGTACCCCAAAAGTGCTTGTGCAGTTAAGAATTGGATTTACATTCCTGAAAAGTTTAGAGCCAGACTTCCAAGCTAAACATTTGTGGATTAGGTAAACCACTCATAGGACAGGCGAGTCTCTCCAAGCTTCACAGCTGTGTTTTCCCTTGGTGAGAAGCACAAGGAGTAAAGATAACCTCTCTCTACTCATTCACACAAATAAGCACATACTTGCATTTCCTACTTTAAACTGAAAAGATACCTAGGCAGGGAAGACAGACAAAAAGAACCTATATTTTACAGGCTGGTGCACTGAGGGCACTGTCTGACAAGCTCTGGTGATTTATGGTATCAGAGAGGTTATTGTTCCTACCTACCATCTTTACCATGCAAAATTTCTGTTCTTTAGTTACTGCCTCTGCTTTATGGAGACTCAGACTGGGAAATATGGTGCTTTCCAAGGAGGTACAGTGATCCTTCAGCTTTTCCCACTATGACATCAGGGACTTTAGTCCCCTCAACAAGTACCACCAGAGCTCATGAGTCACAGTATCAAGACACAGAAAGAAGTTGATGGAGAAACACCTGCTGAGCTCATCTGTGCAGAAGTACAGCAAGGCAATCTCTGTCAGAACTAAAAATATGAGACTGGTTTTTTAATTCTAAGTCCTGGACCTATTAAAAATGCACATTTTCCATTGCAAGAATGAGAAGAATGATGTATGATGACACTTCCAGAGACACAGATATGAAAGAGACACAAATTTTATACAACTTTCATTCTTAGAACTAAGGCTAAAAAAAACAAACCAAAAAAAACACCAAAAAAACCCACCACCAAATATGAAAACAAGGAACTCCAGGACACTGAAACAGATGGATTATGCCAGCATTTGCTTCAGCAAGAAAAAAAAGTTTATAATGGAGGTGTTGAAATAAGTTTAATTATAGAAACATGAATGGTGTCCCTATAATAAAGTAAATCAACAAGTCGAAGGAATGTCCTTGCACTTTATTACAGAGTTGTATGCATTTCTTCTCTGACATGGAAGCTTGCCTCCCTAGCTCTTCTTACACTATCCTGGGGTTTAGAAAAAATGCAAAGCTCAGAAGCACAATGCTCTTGTAAAATTGAAGAGCATTTATTTCTTATATTTAAGCCTTGGCTTGCCAGGACAGCCTCACAAGACAAACAGTCTTGTTTTCATAAGGGCCTTGATACAGCAGGAATTATATACATTCTAAATTTCAGTGCCATCCTTCTAGCATCTCACATGAAGCAGAAAGTGCTTTCTCACATATCAATATGAAAATGTGAAAGACATCCTGGCTTAATGTTACTTTAAGAGATCAGAATTCATCTTTCATCATATGTATCAATCTCTCAGTAGCATAACAGAGTAAAATTATATTATTGTTCTGTGCCCAGGGAAATAAAAAAGACATCTCTTTTTTAGCATATAGAGTAAATTCTGGTTGAATCTTATGATTTAGCTAGAGCACGATGCAAAATCTACTGAAATCAATGGGATCCTGTGTATTCATTTCAGAGAGCTTTCAAGCATGCACTGTGGTAGGAATTGTTTACTATTGTCTTTTGAATTGTTTACTATTAACTTGAGTTTGTTATAAAATACTAAATCACTCAAGGATCTTACAGATTTCATAAACCTCTGCTTGGGTGCAATGGAATTTACATTGCTCCAAATCTCTCCACAATTTACTCAATAAACTGGATAGATGCAGTCCAGGTCAGAAAAGTATGTATGCTGGTATTTAGAACTCAAACCAAATCTCCTTTTATTTTATTTTTTGTTTTACCACTTTTATATAACAAAAATATTTCTATCAGGTGAAACAGTTGAGAAATTCCTCCTCCAAATAACATGCCAAGCTTTCAAACACCACCTCCATCAAGAAGCATGGTCACTAAACATTCATTTGTGCAGTAACTGGAAAGTGCCATTGAGGGTCAGAGCTCCTTTGGTCCTCTAAGAGCACAAAGGCTTACCTTCATATACTCATAGCCTCAGAAAATGGTGATTCACAACTGATCAAAGCAAGGCAGAGGTTTTTGGGCCAAAATGAGAGGAGTTGGACAGTGGAAAACAGTAAGACAAGTTGTACTAGAGGAGTCCAAGAAGCTCCTACAGCAGCCCTGGCTCCACACAGTGGCAACATCCCTGTGCCAATTATGTCTCTGAAGGACAGATGAGGTCCCTATCCCATTTCTGGTAACATCCTGCCTAAGGCTTTGCCCTGCAGTTCACCTTGAGCATTCTTCCATGGGCCAAAAATAATATGACCCTTAGCAGAACTATGTCTTCCTGATTAAGGCTGTAACACAGATGGACCAAAGCCAGGAAAATTAAAATTAAGCTGACACTTTGTCCTTTAATTCTAACTGTCAAAGAGAAGAAGAAAAAAGAAAATCAGCTTCACAAAACAAGCTCTCTAGACTTAAGTTTTAATGAAGTTTCAGTGTCCTGTTTTTTATGGGTTATGTCCCAAGCCTATCTTTATTCAGTGAGTTTATTTTTTTTCTTTTTTCTTTTTTCTTTTTTTTTTTTTTTGCATTTAACTTCTTCACTTTTTAAAGTAAAAAGAAAAAAGGAAGAAGTCTTTCTAATAGAAAGTTCTCCAATGCATATTAATTATCTAAGACACCAGAATGACTGCTTTGGATAAATATATATTTATATATGCTTTTAAATGTACATTATTTACTAATAGACTAGAATAATAAATTAGTCTATTTACTAATAGACTAAATTTAGAAATGGGTTGTAAAGGCACCCATTCCTGTCAGAGAAGTTAACTATATCTTTACAATTTTTAATTAAGTGACATTATTTGAGAAAGAGTAACTCTTCTGATAGACATCCTCAGTGTGTAGTTCTGACTTCCCTGTTCAAAGAATTCACCCACATACATTGGGAATTGGTCCCTTCAGGCAAAATATATACAGTGCTCAAGAGTCACAAAAAATGTTGCACAAAGGGAGTCCCTACTTCACAAATATTTAGGGGAGAATCTCCTTTTCTCATCTGCCACAAAAGATCTGTGCCTTCAGGCTTATAACTTTCACTCAGTAATGCAACTCCTACTGGTTTCAGTCCTTAGACCAACGGGCAATTTCTAATTTATGCACTTTATACTCCTCAGGTTCTGCTCTGAATAGTGCCTGAGCAGGACAGAAAAAGTCTGATTCCAGTTAGTTGGGTTGTGGTTGGAGAATGTTTCCAATCCATGACTCAATCTTTTGGCTCATGTCATTCCTCCATCTTTGAATCTTCCAGGTTTTAGGGGTTAAAGCTTTGCTTTCAAAACTTGCAGATATGTTGGTGACATTCAAAAGTATAGACATTGCTTCTCACTGCTTTGTTTAATCGGTGTGCCTTCCATGAGAGTACGTAAAACCAGACAGCATAACCGTGTCATTAAGCATTAAAAAGAAAGTAATAATCTTTTTAGTCTAGAGAAAAAAGTCTTGAATTTTCCTTCAAAAGTTTGCTAGTGAGTCAAATGCTACATAAACGTCTTCTGGATTTATTTCCACATTCAAACTGCAAACTACTAGAGGCTTTTGCATAACTTCAGATTTTGTTGTGAAGAGCTTACACAGCTCTAATCTGCACATGAAACTCAGACTGACGTCAGTGGCTGGTTTATGCAGGGATCAAGTGCACAATGTGCAGTCAAGATCCCCTCTGCAGATAACCCAAAAGCACAGCTTTGACCTTACAGCTCAGCAGAGAAAGCTAGATGCCAGTTGAGATACTGGCAGTCTAAAAATATTCACATTCAAACCTCAAACAAATGTTTGAAACAGACTAAACCAAAAATTCTTGCTTGGAGCTTATATCCATTTAACTTCCTTGTGCTATCATGAAATTTTATATTTTATTATGGAAACATGTTTTAGAGACAACACTTGTGAATTTAAAACAGACTCTCAACCTGTTTTCCATCTTTCCTTTAGTAATTTCAGCCTGCAAATAATTGTGACTACACATTCCATGTCTGCAGTTGTAGGAACAAGTGGGACACCTTTGTCCATGACTGCCCTGAAGCAACAGCAGCATATCCAAAACTACAGGCTCCAAAAGGCATTCTAAAGCATAACTTCACTTCTCAGTGTCCACTTCAAGGAAAGGGTGATTCTTAGGTTTAAGGCCTGAACACTAGAGAGAAGATGAAGTTATTTTAGACTAATATGCTTTGTTCAGTCTCATTTTCTTTTGCTGGGAACAAAGATAATACTTGTATGCACTTCTAAAGTTGTGCTGTTGAAATACTGTGTTCTGTCTGACAGAACATGCAGCCCATTTCCCAGAAATACAGTGTCTTCTCTGCCCTTAGAAAATAGGGACCAACAGATAAGTTAATTTTAAACTGTCAGCCCAAACCAAAATCCAAGATTCAATCACACCTTTCCTTTGGTGAAGGCAGGAATGAGGGTCCAGGCTTGGTGATTGCTCATAGATAGTCTCTACAATAAACTGAAAGTTACAGAGGAGTGGGGATCAAGGTGGGCACTGGGAAAAACTGTTATCTGAAAATGAACTTCACTTCAGGTTCTTTCTCAAGCTAACTGGGCCCTGATGATGTACAAAGCAGAAATGCTTCAGGGTTTTATTCACCAAAAACTTTGGGAGATAACTTTGTTAACACTTTTATTTTAGGGAAAATATAGTTGTGAATAAGGGAACAGTCCAAACAGATATTTAAATAATCAGTGCCCTGTGCTTTTAAAGAAAGAATAAAAATCCTGCTGTGAATTTACATTAATTATGTATTAAGCCTTCTTGTGAAGGAAGTTCATTACAACCTGGTCACTGTGGTGTCAGATTAGGCTGTACAGCATGATGGCTTGAGTCCATCCCATTGCAACCTTTCTATTGTTGGAAATATTGTTCCTGAGTCAAAATCACATTTATGAAAAGTCAAAAGGCTTCTTAGTGAGAAATAAGTTCTCTGATTCAAAAAAGAAAAAAGAAACGTAAAATTTAATATTATTAACATTAGTTTCCATTTAATATTTTGCACTGTAATGATTTCTTGACCAAAATAATTACATGTGCCAATCTGAACCAAAGGCTTAATATTTATTATATAAACTTACATGCAAATTAGAATCTGATCAGCCTAACTGGCATCTTGAGTGGTATGCATTAAAATATTCTGTTTGCTTTAATGCACTGCATAGGATATTGAAGGTTATTAAGAACTGACCACATGTATTTCCATGTCTAAATGCAAGGAGCAGACTTAAGGCTGTTTAACAACGCTAAATAATGTTTGTTGGATTTTTTTGGTTGGGTGAATGGGTGGGAAGGTGCATTTTTGGGGTGTTTTTTTTGTATTCTCAGGTGTTAAACAGTAATATTACTCTAATTATTTTTGTCATAGTTACAAACTTATCAGCATTTTACTGGAATTTTTGAAATGTAACATTTCAGTGTACTAAAATGTTGTCACAGGATGATGGTCTCCCATTGACAGATAAATTCTTACAGAATGGAATCATAGAATGGTTTGGAAGGTACCTTAAAAGTCATCTAGCTCCAATCTCTCTGCTGTGACCAGGGAACCTTCCATTAGATCAGGCTACTCAGAGCCTCATCCAGCCTGGCCTTGGGCTCCTCCAGGGATGAGGAGTTCACAACCTCTCTCTGTGTAACCCTTTAAAACTGCCTCTCCACCCCCACTGTAAAGAATTTCTTCCTAATATTGAATCTAAACCTACCCTCCTTTACATTAAGGCCATTCCCCTTCATCCTATTTTCACTACATGCCCTTGTAGAAAGTGTCTCTCCAGTCCTCTTGCAGCCCCTGTCAGGTACTGGAAGGTGCTGTAAGGTCTCAGCAGAGCCTTCTCCTCTCCAGGCTGAACAGCTCCAACTCTCTCAGCCTGTTTTCACAGCAGAGGTGCTCCAGCCCTCTGATCAACTCAGTGGCTCTCCTCTGTACTCATTCCAACAGGTCCGAGTTTTCCCTGTGTAGAGAACCCCAGATCTGGATGGTTTATTCTATGTGGGGTAAGATGGATGCAAATAACAAAATGAGGGATTCATTGGAGTGATATTTCTCTCTGTAAATCCTGCTTCATACCAATCAGTCTAGGCCTGATCATTTTGTCTTCTTACTTTGCAGAGAATAAGCCCAGGACTCAGCTCAGTAAGCCACTTTCCCTAACCACTTCATCAGGTCATAAAATCATTCATTTCACACTTATTCTGCCCTCTCTCCCTCCCTAAACTCATACACAAGCACAAAGCATGTCTCTCCTTGAGTGCACGTTTTACAAGCTTAGCAAAAAGCCCTACACAAACTGTCCAAAGCATGCAATTTCTAAAGGGTCATAATTCAGTCAACTGAAAACTGACTTTTTTACCTGCAGAAGTGCACCTCACCAGTTACAGTTTTTTTTCTGTAGCTTTCCACCACTACTCTTGCTTGGAAGGCTACTCATAAAGAAAAGACTCACAAGGATTTTGTGTGAATACACAGAAAGCTATTTTTCTCCCCACTTTTCTCAAATAAACTCAAATTTCACCTCTGCCCCTAACCAACATTTTTCTTTTAAACCATTTCAGTACAGGAAAAATTTGGCCCAAGTGGTGCCATTTTCAGAAACCTAAATATGACTGAAAAGAAGCAGAGACTAAGCAGAGAACATCAGCATTGGTATTTTGTTAGCTGTGACTTGACCTGACTTGACAGATTTATATTTTAATGTGGATTTCCTCCCACCAGGGAGATTGTTATGCCCCATAAATCCAATATTCACAGAACTCCAGTATTAGGTAGTACTGAGGGACGTAAAATACTAGTGACAAACAGTTTGCCTAGGGTATCAAAAAGAGAAACTGAAGTCTCTGGCTTTGGAAAGGATCCAGTCATCCTCTCCACACAATGAAACAACTGTCTCTCCCAGCCACAAATTCCCAGCAGCATCTAAGGCTAAAAAGCACATTTAAAATTGACAGGGTTAAGAAATCTGGAAGCCACAGGTAGGGGTTGTTATCCACGCTTCTGTGGTTAGCAGGCTATTACACCTCTGCAATAGCTTAAGACTGCCAGAATTGAATGTACTTGGGTTCTCCACTTCCTTGAAGATTCGAGCTTCAGTCTCTTTCTCAAGAGCAAGGTATAAAGAGATTACTAGCAACATCATCTCATACCTTCTCCTATCCAGCCGTGTAAATCTGAGGCTGCCCTTGGTTTAAAAGCACTGATGTTAAAATACCAAAAGTGTTTCTCTCCTTGTGTCTTTCCCACTCTTCACTTTTCTTTGCAGATTTCAAGGTGATGACAAAAGAGAGAACAGTCTTAGCATTTGTTAATACCCACTTGACCCACAAAAGAAATTCACTAGCATTCGCAGCTTCTAATTTAAAAACCATTAGACCGTTCCGCTTGGCGGACCAGATCTAAATATTCTTAAAGGGGTGGTTTAATTTAATCATTACCTTAACAAGCCCCCTTTTAAAATGATGATCCGCCAAATTCAGGGGATTTGTTTTGGAATCTGATCCAATAACTGGCTTTGTACAAAGAGAAGCATAGCCGCATCTGATTTGGTTCAGAACGGGGTGATAATCATGAAAATTACTTTGCATATTTAATCACTGTGAAAACATGAGTACAAACTACTTTCTAGAGATTACCTTAAAAAAAAAAAAGCTTCAGGCTTTGCAGCAAGCATGCCAAGTACTTTGATTTACAGAGAATTATTTGGATTTTATAGAAAGCTCAGTGTTTCAAAGACTTCAAGCTAGTCAGCCACTGGCAAAGAAAAATTATTAAATAGTAGAAGGAAAACTTTTTACTGGAAAAAAAAATTATGTTAACACCAATTTTGGATCTTTATATTTGTGGGACTTTTTTTAAGTTTGTGTCACTTAACAACCTAGATTTGAAGCAAACACCATACTCAAAACCCCTCTGATCTTGTCAAGAGGGCAGAGACACTCTCCAAGTTTGACCTGTCATGCTTCCTCGCTGCCAGGGGTGAGTCAGCAGCTGGCAAGTCACAGCTGTCCTGTGAACAGGACTTTCACAAAGTTTGAACTCAGAGAGTGTGCATCAGAACTGCTCTCTGCTACCCTGTACACAGGGCTTATGGTGGGAATAAAACCTGTCCAGCAAAGCACAGAAGTGTCATCATCTCGTAGCTTCAGATTTTCACCTAGATATTGTTAGTGGAGGTTCAGCTACACACTACACACAGAGAATTTAGTGACAAATTCCTAGTGAAATTAATTTTTCTCACTTAGATCAGACAGATAAATAAAAGTACACTGACTAGTAGTTAACAAAAAAGACACATACATATATATGACTTGCAAATATTTCCCTAAGCTGAAGCAACTGGATGCCAGATGAGTGTTCCATGGTATGTAAAACTAAATTTGCTGCTGAGATAAACAGGTATAACTCCACTAAATCTGTCTGAGTTGCCTCTGCTTAACACTTGAAGTGAATTAGGCACTACCTTTACTGTCAGTTGCTTTTAAATCCTTGCACTGTGATACAGCAATGTTTGTAAATAGCCCAGCATCTGAGAGCTACAGTGTAGGCAGAATATCTGAGGGATAATAGTCACAGGCATCTTAGATTATGAAGCCTGCTCTAACAAATATTTGTAGGAATCATCTCAGAGGTGTCTGCCTGTCTGTAACTACCATGCTGTACAAAATTCATGAAAAACCCTGCCTAAAATTCTACGTGGAAACTGGTGTAATATGTGCATATACATATGAAATATTTATGTATCATACTTTATGAAGACATATTTTTATATGTTATACACACAAATATACACTTGCAAATACGTATATTTAAATGTGTATATGTATATATATACACACACCTGTATCTTTTTGCATACTTTTCTTATATAGTACATATTCCTCTAAGCATTATATGTTCCACAGCTTCAGCAGACTAGAGGTTAATGAACAGGCTTTTTCTCACATATGCACAGAACAGATAATTTTCTTTACTGTTCACGATAAGTTGAAGGAGCATTTGAGTGACAGACCAATTTGTCAATCAACTACAAAGTGTTGAGGAAGCTTCCTCTGCATAATTTTACACGCAGAGATCAAATGTGACCTCTGATTGTACAGTGGGTATGGACAGTCAAGGTTACGAAGTCCAAAGGAGTCATGCAAATCAGTTACCTTTTCTGAGTGCCTTGACTTCCTAGGGTTATCTGTGCACTAAAATAATCACAGGATTTTAAGAGAAAGATGAAAAACACTTCTTTATTATTTTAAGTGTGTATATGCATGTGTGAGGAGGGTGTACGTATGAATTTATTGTGGAGCTTGAATGTATGTGTTTTTACTTTATAGCCTGAATTATTTTTTAAGGTCTCAACACAGAGCCCCTGGTTCTGACATCTCACGCAGTTTCTCTTGAAAGCTATATTTTAATAGCAGCTCCGTTCATTTAATGTTAGCCACTTCAGATGATTTCTCTGCTAAAACCTGAATTATGAAAATCACTTGTCAATTACCCTGGGTAGCTGTGTAAAAGAATTATTGCACATTCACAGTGAAAAGAAAACTTTATTTTCACCACTTTCCAGTAAATGCTAATTCAGAATAACTCCATTTAACAGTTATTTTATGCTGAAATACTGAATACCTCAGGGAGTCTTTTAGGGATTTTAAAGTCTCTTTATTTATAAATGATTCATGCAGCATTTTCAGAAAAACCTACAATTAGTGTGGGAAGCACAGAGACTCCTTTGGGAAAGGTAAAAAAAAAACCCAACAAAATATACATGCATTATATACAGTCTTTTTATCTATTGTTGTTTTGCAGTGGACTATAAAAAGAAAAGAACTGGAAAAAATGGCTAGGAGATATTTTATCTAACCTTTAAAATATATGCCTCAGTGGACAGTATTTTGTGTAGCAGTTACCCTTATGATTCGTACAGCCCACAAAATTCTTTTAATGCAGATTCCATTTTGGCTTACACTTTCCAACCCCAGTTATAGATGAGCAAGCTGTCTAAGAGGAGAAGCCTTCTGTGGCAACCCTTGAGGACAAACCATTCCTTCCACCTGCCCCTTGTGAGGGTGATGGTCACTAATGTTTCCAAATTCTTTGCTGCCTGGCTGGTGCTATAACTTAAATGTCTTTGAAATGCTCACACCAGCAGGCATCAAAGATCACACAAGCTCTTTTGACTTCATGGGGAATCTTTCTGCTCACTCAAGCCCAAGGACAGATATGTATCACTCTAGGTGCCAGCACTGCAGGCGTTCATGCAGCCCCTCTCCTTGTCACACGGCTGGGAGGAATGCAAAGGCAAAGGCAATGGCAATGAGTGGCTCAAGACCCTCAGCACACACCCCTAAGGCCCCTATGGCTTCACCCTTGGTATGGCTGCCCTTGTTGGAGCCCTGGATTAGCCTGGAGTCCTGCTCCATGTGCTGGTGTTAGATCAGACACACAGGATGGCATTGTGCTAGGGTCCATATGCCCTAATGAAGTTCCCCTCACGAGCACGTCAGCACGTGGCAGAGTGGCACTAGGGCTGAAGGTTGGATATTCTACCATTTATAGATCCTCTTATCTTCTATCAAATGAAACCCAATAAAAACCCATCCTTAAATATTCATTCAATCAGACCTTCTCTGTGTTGATGAAATGTTCTTGACTTTCCATCAGTGATGGAAAAAATCAGTATCTACCTTCTGTGAGATAGTTACACTCCTACGAACTACAAGGAGTGAACAAGCAAAACCAAACAGATACTATTGGCTTCAAAGAGTCAAGAGCTACTTAAGTATATTTTTGCCCACCTCCACACTGAATTTGCTCTGGTGATAAATATATGCTATGACTAAATATCAAAAGCAAACAAAATTACTCAGGGGTCAGAAAGGTCACCCACAGATATTTTATAATTACATTAGCATTTACTGTGTGAAACTTACAGGGAGGTGAAAACATAGCCATCTGAACCTGCTCACTGACCAGTACTGGTACCCAGAGAACCTGCCATGAGACATACAGAAGAGATGGCAAAAATCAGCTACTCCATCTCATTGACCAGATGTGCAAATGATATGAAGAAGAAGTGGTGGGTTGTTATTATTTATGTGAAATCTCAGACTCATTGACTTAAACCTAGAGATATACAGAATCTGCATCACACACTTACTGGCTTGAATTCATTGGATCCTTTCTCAAAATTGCCATGGTAAACATTGCTCTAAAATAAAGAGAAACACACAGTTTGTAGTTAGATGGTGTTTTAATTTCTCTTTTTAGTAAAGCTCTGTGAATAATACAAACAAAGTAGCAGACTGCACACATAGCAGGACTTGCTTTGGCACTGCCTCAATTGCTTGGATATCAACAGGTAGAATGCAAAAAAACCCAACTTGAATAAATGGGAATACCAGCAAGGAGAACATTATTAGATAGCAGATAAATCACAATACCATTATTGAGATATTCTCTATGTGTCAGGCTACTAGAAATGAAAACAGGACCCCTAAGTGCTAAGACTTTTTAACATGCTGGGTTATATTTTTTAATTCTCTACATGATATTGCAAGACAATGATATAAAACTCAAAAGATGAAACTTGTTCAGTATCATTTTCAATGTAGTATCTATTGAGAAGTTCCCCAGTCTCTTACACACTGGGTTTTCTATCACATGTACCAAACAAACAGAAAATACACAAATACACAAATTTTCTTTCTACTGTTGAAACAAAAAAATATCTAAGAACATCTAGCATTTGAAGCATCCTTCAAGCAATAGGTTGAAGCAATAGGTTGATTACACCTTCACAATTAAGAGTAAATTATCTGCAAGGCTCTCCAGAGCTGGATGAACTATTGAGCTGTATTAGCATGAAAAGAAGGAAAGGGAAAATGGGAAAAATAAAGAAAGGGAAAAGGGAGGAACATGTCTTGTTTTAAGACAATCTCCAAAATGAATACATTCCAGGTAAATTTTCCCTACTCTAAGATAACAAGTGATAGTTTGTAATTTCCTCAATGCTGTGGACCTAAGAAACAGCACAACTTCTATAGGACAGCAGTTATGTTCATTGTTCCATTTACATTGCCACAGAACTTATCCTAAGCAAACAGCAGAGGTGCATCAGGTCTGTTTGATTTTTCAAGTCATGGACACTTCTTGAGATTTTGCACCTCATTCTGAAAAAGAAGAGACCCTGTAAGGTGTGACAGCTGAATCAGCAAAATGAGATAAGGCTGTGTTGGAGCCAACTGTACGTACTGGTAAAGGATGAAAAAACCAAACATTTTAGGCTTATTTTTCTGAACAAAATATGACATTCATAAACAGGAGCTATGCACTTCATATTGGCAAAGCAAAACAAAAATTAGTTGTGAATCAGCCATGATCTCCACCCCATATGAGGTCCTGCATGGATGACCTAAGTTTTAGATATCACATTGCCCAGTTCTCTTGTATTAGAGTAGATCCCACAAACTGCATTGCTTTTATACAATACTGGTGAACTGTTGGCATGTCAGGAAAAACCCAGAATATTGCTATAAAACAATATGATCAGAATAATACTGCTATGCAAAGGGGTGTAGAAGCAAAGTAGTTAAAGCTAAAGTTCTATTTCCTCTTGGAGAAGTGCCATTATGACTTCCACAACTATAGAAAAAAATATGATACTGCTTCATTCATTTTTCTTTCTAATTTTTAAAGTGAAATGCAAAACATTTCCTGGGTTGTGAATGTAACATGAGATGGCAGTGTAAAAAATTAAGAAATAACTCTATGTAAAAAAATCCTCAGAAATATGTAACATGGGAGGAATAATTTAGTTGTTTGTTACTTCTCTATAAATAGGATATAATGATTATGCCATAAAAATTGGCATTATACTTGAGCATGTGGAATCCCTGAAGCTGCTTTTAGTATTTAATAATAATAAAAATAATATAATATAATATAATATAATATAATATAACGTATAATATAATGTAGAATAATAATACCTTTTAGTTTCACAATGGTGTCTAAGAAGGAAAATATTTATTTTTGAAATGTTTATCCTATTTTTTGCCAGATATTAGAAATGATGCTTCAGTAGAAAAAGACCAAACCTTATACTGACAACAAGTTATACATCTTTTAAGATGTTAACTGGTATCAAAATGCAACACTGTAAATTTCAGCTTCTGAAACAATTCAATTCACAGTAAACCACTCCAAATCATTTCATAGACTGAGATGTGCCTTAAGTTAGATGCCAAGTTAAATTCAAGAAGCAACCTGGGAGTAGCTGGTGGATACTCTGAACAAGTTGGGAAAGGCTCAGGATGCAGTTAGGCAGTGTCAGTTAAAAGTCATTCCCTTGTCAAGCTTCCCACCCCCTTAGGAACCTTTATTTAAAACAAATAAACAAACAAAAAACCAAAAAAACCCTCAAAAATCAGTTTCCTAATTGCAAAGGAAGCCTTTCAAGGAAGCTCGGTTCATTGGCCTTCAAGTTCACTATAAAGCTTCTGTATTTTTTCAGGCCATGGGATTAATGAGAAATCCAGCAAAGCATATGACTAACTTTAAGCCTGTATGTAATCTCAGTTAAGTCAATTAGTCTGCCTGCATGCTCAAAGGTAAGCAGATCCTGAAGTACTTTGCTGGTCTGGTATGATTATCCCTAGTGATGTGTAGGCACGTTAACTGCTAACCCATTCATTGAGGAAACCTGGCTTCTGCCTCAGAAACACATCTTTCTGCGGTGTCTACTCTATATATATCACCAATTCTACTGTAAACCACTGAAGTCTTGATGAAAGACTACAAAAAAGGAATAAATAACTGATCTTCTCTCATTCTGTACAACATATAATAGAGATGTTAGTTGTACAGCTCGATTGTATAACAGATGAATAACATTCTCATTCAATGACTGTCTTTAAATAGCATAACAATACAAATTTTCACTTTTTATTGTTAATTCATTTCTGTGCAGAGATATTGTTGGGTCACCCATGTTACACACAGTTCTTGTACACTGTACAAGCATATTAAGATTTAACTCAGAATAAGCTTGATCTAGGAGAATTACTGGTGAAGCTGGTGAGTTCCTTACATCCAGCTTGGAAGTGTTGGCATGCCTAAAAATAATAAAATAAGTCAGGAATGACACAACCAATTAGTTTCAAAACTCCAGGAACATTTATGTGGGCAGATTATGGTCTCCTAAAAGCAGGATCTCAAAGCTCTGCTTTTAGTTTCTTCATCTCTGCAATTGCTACTAAATTACCACAGATCCCAGCAAGGCTTGGGTCTGTCTGGATCTCCAACAGCCATCAGAGCTTCTTGATGCAGTCTGAGGTGGAAATACCCCTTCTCTGCAGTACATTGCAGGTTATGAAAATTGAGCAAGAGCTCCAGAACAAATAATGCAAATCTGTCATGTAAATATGTATTTATGGGGTTTTCAGAGTTTGGATAATTGCCACACAGACAGCTCCCTATCTCTGAATATATATTTAAGGACTTAAAAAAGATGAAGTTTTTACCTGATATGTTGCCATACATCTCATCACTGCTCCAGTGGCTGTGCAGGCAGAGGATGGCAATCCTGCATTTTTCTATTCCATGTGCCCATGAGTAGCCAATCCAATCCTTACAAACAATGCAGGATTGTAAACAAGGAAAGGCTGCTTCTTGAAATGGAATAGCAATGTTTGCTCAGGAGAAAGGGTTACTGCATCTCCTAGAAAATGCTAGCTTTGGACTGGCAGAGTTTGAATGCTCGAGAAAATAAGCTCTTTTTTGATATGGTTGTGCTTCAGGGGGACCAAGGGACTTGGTCCAACCAAGGGACAAGGCACAACATCATGTCTTGACAGTATTTGTCTCCTGGATCCCTTGCAGTGTGCAACTTCAGGTTGAAATTATCTTGCTGACAGTCCAACAGGGAAACAAATGCACTTGTGGGTTTTCACATACATCTGCTAGTGTTAACAGCAAAAGAGGAAGATATCTTATTTCTTTGCAGCTTTCCTTCCACCTTTTTCATTGTAAAAGGCAATGGAGTCACATGGATTTTCTCACCTCTACATATTAAGTGGAATTTGAACTTGGTGAGATTTTCTCCTATCCTGTGGTATTCTCTTTGTGTTGTGTTAGAGACCTTACAACATGATTATAGGTGAAACTACGTGGGTTTTTTTTCCCAAGGAAAAGATTAGAACAGTGGTACTATACCCTAGCAACAGGGTCCATCACAGAGCAGGATGATATATATTCAGGTCTATTTCCTGATTTAAACTTGTTTTCAAACCTATACCCAGTTATTAGATGTGAGTTCATCCTGAGATGTCTGTTTTCATGGACTGTGTGCTGGTATCTCAGAATTATCTGCTTTTTGCAGATATCCCAACCTGCTAATTAATAACATGAATTCATAACATGAGTTATCTGGCTGAAATAGCAGCTACAAGTAGATAAGAGTGTATATATCTTTAATTTTAAACTTTTTTTTTTATAAACTGCAGGCAGTGGTTCTGCTGTGTCATGTGTTGTGACATGATAATGACATGATGTAACCATTAACATGGCATAACCAAATGCAAAATGATTCATTCTGACTAAGCATATAATGATTTTCTTATTATTTTTCTTAATTCATACATTCTACCTTATCCTTAACTTGTTAATTCTATTCAGGAATCAGATGCAGGAGTACAGGAAGCAAAGCTGTCCATACACTATCAGTAGCAATACAATATACAGATAAGCAGCAACATAAATATTATGCTGAAGTGATGCTAAGGCTGCCTCTAAACTAACACCCAAATTCTATGTTGAGGACTCTAAAGGTATGCTCTACAGATCAAAAAAATTATTTTAAAAGGTTTTAAACATGACCATGGCATGAAATGTGCTTGCACCTTTCTATGTACACATCTTTGATACCAGCTGGAACTGTGCAGCAACTGAAAAAAGCTCCAGAGAAAGAATATTAGGAAGATGGCATGAAGTACAGAAAGTTAAGGCTGTGAATCTTTATAAGTCTGTCATGGTCTAACATACTAAAGTGCTCATTATCAATATAATGCATCAGCTCTCTAGTCTGATGGTTGTAAAGGTCAGTTATCCTGTATAACAGTCCACAAAATGAGCATTCTCCAATTAATTGTAAAAGCTGGTATTATAATTCTACCTTCCACACTTCATCATGACTAACAGGTGACATGAGTAAATGACAGACTGTACAGACACCTCTTAGTCATATTAATAGTCAGGCATAGTGGCAAGGGTTAAGGACAGAGTGTCAGGTTTAACTTCCCCTCATTACCATTCAGAAAACTATCATTTAATATTAAGTTAATTGTAACACAAGGATATGAGTCATGCCCTTGTGTTACAATTACCTTTAATATTAAATAATAGTTTTTGTAATGGTAATTTCCTTTGGGGATGTTTCGTTCTACATTGGGCAGTTCTGACTGATGTCTGTCTTTGCAGATATCTCTATCAGCCACTAAAAGCTCTTCTATGAGTACATATCCATAATCTACAGGAATCTGAGACCATGAATATTGTTTTATTGAAGCCATTGTCCTTTATACTAGATGTTTCTAATCTATTAAATGTTTGACTATTTGATTGTGCCATAACTGTGATTTTCCTCTTGAAATCTACACAGAAGTGTACTCCTCTTGCTCTGCTGGGACAGAACTTCACCCACATCTCCAGCTGCCTTTTTACATGGTCTGTACATGAGCTGGGCAGTCTAAAGGATGCATAGGATTTGACTTGATATAGCCATAATGTTTTAGCTGAGAGTGCAGTGGATTCTAGGAGCTGGATAAAAGTAGTGAGAAGAATTTGAATTAGGCTTTTAATGAAGAACTGTGCTGTGAGAGCTCAGAAATCCCAGGAGCTGCAGTAAGGCCAGTTTGTGCCTACACCATGAACAGTGTTTGTCTATCAGTGGTTACAACCATACAAAGCTGGGCATTGAATAAAAAGTTGTTTTCAGAAAAATATCATTTAAAAGAGAAAAGGACAGACACTAAAAACTACAGGTTTGACTATGAGTGGGAAAGTACTCTCAGTAAGGTCTCAGTATCATCTTTGAGGCTTTAAGAACACTATAGCTATCCTTTCATTTAAATAAATTCTTCTGCACTCAAGAATCACAGCATGAAGGATAAAGCTCTCCAGAAAGAGTGTGGTTGTCCAGCTCTAAAGAAGGTATGTAGGACACTAGGTCCTGCTGATGTATAAGAATTCTTTTGCCAGTGGCAGGGAACAACACAAGTAAAACAGTAATATCCTGGGGGAAAATTTGCACTTTACTGCCCATAGTAATTTTGCAAGGTCAACATAGCGAAAGCGTCAGGATGAGGTTTGAGGCCAGCTGGTTCCACACAGCACCCCAAACTGACAATAAGTGGACAAACAGGTCCCCCTACTGCTCTCCTTGGTCCTCACAGCACTGTCAAATGAACTCTGCAGAAAGGGGCAATGTTGAACTCCCTGGTACCCACCAGCCAGCTCAGAGAGTTCTATGGTGGGACTGAAATCTAAGCCCAAGTGCCTATAAAATTTTTGAAAACCTCTTAAGTTGCAGATTTCTGTTTCTGATTAGAATCTGGGACTGAATGTCAAGCTTTCTCTGCTCTCACCAGTGGAAGATGTGTGTATATATATATATATATGTATATATCACGCATAAATTATGGTGAAATTGAGGCTCATAAAGGAAATTCTATTTGAAATTACCATAACTTTAGTGTAGAAGTAGTTTAAAGAGCTCTGAATTTTATCTTCAATATTTTTTGCCTTCATCAGTGACAGCTCAGCCAACAATTACCATTCTCTTGTCTCTTTCAAAAGTCTGAAGCACAGCTAACAGCTAAGTGAGACCACATTCTCAGTGTGGTTATCACTTAGAAACCTTCTACACCACACAAGCTTTATACAGCCTCTGTACATTTGAATAACACAGGTTATGAAATATTGGTACTCCAGATCATTAGTCAGGTAATTACAATTTTTGTTTGTTTGGCTTTAATTAAAATTAGTCTCGGAATGCATCCATTACAAGAAGAGGTCCTCACTGAATAACTGATACACAAAAGTCCTCGATTAGCAAATAAAGAACATCCATTCTTATCCCCAGGTTAAGAAAAAAACAACTCCCTAACTGCTCAACATTTTTTAACTACGGGATTTCAAGTCACTAGTGAAAGGAGGGCAGTATCATTCTCTCCTTTAACCAAAAGCATCTAGGTCAGGGGACAAGAAGGAAAAGAAACTGTTCTGTGACATACCTTGCCATTATCCACCCCAGGAATGCCACAAATACTCAGCAGTATTTAGTACTTATATATATTTGCCTATTTAAGGGCAAGAGCTTTGTGCAATGCTGCACAGCTTCATTGATTTTAACAGTTTTGTATACATTTGGACCAGGTCCTTGCTTTTTTTCAGATGCAAACCATTGCATTTAGATGAGTTTGCTTTCCTCTAGTGCCATTCTGTATGTATTTGTGGCAGAGAAACTGTACAACAGCAAACACATTCATCTTTAGTCTGATGAATGCTTCACCACATGCTAGGGTGTGTGTTTCAAAGTATATTGTCTGAGAGATCTGTTCTCAGAAATCGTGGTGCGGGGCTTTTCAAAGAGACAGTTGTAGAAGTGCTTCCATCTTCCGACTCAAAGCTGATTGGCCCAAGTACATGAAACTGTACAAATCTAAAATTGAGACTAGCACAGACTTAATGATGCAAATTTCCATACATCAGTTTTATAATCCTCACCAATTTCCAGGAAACAAAGTAACATAGCAAAATTAGGGGGAAACAAAAGGTTTCTCTGTTTATTAGGTATATGATCCAAATCCTGTGAAATTCAGAGGGAGCCTCTGCCTAGAGAAAAACAGGCTTTGGAGTAGGCTCTGTGCAAAGGAGTAATTTCTGGCTGTAGAAGCAAAAATGCCCCCAGCCACAGAGCCACAGGCATGTATTTTGTATGCAAAAATAGAATTCCTTGGTGAGAACTCTATACATTATGCTTATAGGTAAAAGTTAAATAAAGCATCTGTCTGCTACTGTTGTTTTTCTTATTAAGCAGAAAGGAATGAATGCAATATGCAATTCAAAAATAAATTTGGAGGGAAGGAAAAGGGTAGGTGAATAAATATATGTAAAATCACAACATGATACTAATGTTCAATTACAAAAACTTTACAGAAGTCTATTTATTTATTTATTTATTCTAATTCTAAATCCCTACCACTACACAACAATGTCACATTTTAATGTAATATCATGTCCAATGCATATTCATGAAATAAAAATCTTGGCAGTGGCACAAGAAAAGTGGGATGAAGTGTGTTTGGCGGAGTGCGTCACGTTTCCAGACCAGCGGATTTTTTGATTAAAGTCCCTTATCCGTTTTATCATGCATATCCACTCTCTGATTAAAGTGATCTGGAGCTGACACTCACAATGTCAGTATGCACTGAGACCCTTCACACAAAACATGGTTGGAATTTATATGCTTTAAAAAAAGGGGGGAGGGAGGGAATGAGAAATAGACCAACCAAAGCTGCTGCATTGAATTAAGTATATATGTATATATCTATCTACTGAAAAAACACTCTTGGACTTGCTTGTTTTAATCTTACATATTTCTTTTCAACATTGCCAGGCTACAAATACCACATGTTTTGCTTCCATTTCAAAAAAGTATCTGTCGTGCAAGTTCTTTATCTCTGTTGCACTGGGCTTTTGATCAAAATGCTTCCACGCTGAGGTGAAAAACACAGCTGAGGTCTCCTACAGTCACAAATAAATAACAAATTTCTCCAAATCTACACACACATTCTACTTTCTTTATTTTCTCCCAAAAACTTTAATTAATGTACCAGATCTCAACCACAGGTTATCTGCTAAGAAAACAGATTCTGCCACAGCAGAAGTACATGGGTGTTGCAAGGGCAGGTTTACACAGATCCACAGACCTTTCCTCCAGGTCCCATGCTCAGAAAGCAGCCAAGTATGCATAGGTTATCTGAAAATGTATTTTCAAGCCTCACAACATTTAAGAGGATGCAAATTGCCTGAGGTAAGTGTCATATGCATGAAAATATGGCAGCCATTTTTCAAGCTTTCTGTGAGTGGTTAAATTTTCCTTGAATTTAAAAAGCTTGTGGTCAGGCTCTTCATCTTGACTGCAGAAAGTGCTTAAGCCTAAGGTCAACTTTAAGCATAAGAATAGTGAAATTTAAGTACTTCAAGTGTTTGTCTTACCTGCAAATAAAGGGATTTTAACAGCTCATTTAATAGTGGTGTTGCAAATGTTCATTCTCTCTAGCAATACAACAGTATTTTGCATTTCCAAATGCTGGTCTCCAATCATTAAATACTTACAAAAAGGCACACTTGGTTTCAGAGATCCACAGATCTCCAAGGTCTGCAGTGTCCTTCAAAATTTGCCTTTAAACTGATCTGGATCTTTTGGTGAGTTTTAGCTGGTTAGTAAGATTTCAGCAGTTTATGTTTGTTCAACTTATCCAGTATATGTTTACACATTTAATAAATAACTTACATAAAATTCAAATGTGTCTCAACTCCTAGGGACCTTTTTATTTTTACAAAACTTTAGGAAATTTTAACTAGGAATTTATTTATTTTTTTTTACTGAGAAGAACAGCTGGACCAGTACCATATGTAGGGACCAGTATTGTCCCTCTTCTCACATCCTTCTCAGTTGTGTGTCTTAATGCTGAAGTTCAACCAATGTGCTATTCCAGTGCAGGACTTTTTCTGAGCAGTGGATGCCAGTCATGCTGAACTGTTGCTATACTGCAGCTTAGACAGACATTGAGTTGGAATTAGTGAAGGACTGGCAAACTAATTTCATTTGTGAATTAAGCCTCTCCTTTTTATATAAACTTCGGAATATGAAATAGAGTGTGATTCTAAGGTAGCACACTAATTTATTTTGTTTATTGAGGCAGAGATTTGAATATATACAGACTTCCTGCAAATAACACCACCCTCAACATTCCACCAATAGAGCAGAGGCTGCCTGAACTTCTTTCTCCACATCATACTTCTGCAAGGAGAACAGTCAGAATTCAAGAACAAAAAAGAAAATAAGGGGAGATTTTAGTAAAAGCATCCTGTGAAAACTTCACCAGGCATAAAGTGTGTTTTCATCAGCACAAACATAAACCACTGGGCAGTTTCACAGAAAATCACCAAGTAGAGTTTCCACATTTGCAATCATTTCTAGCGCTTTTCTTCATTCCATATTTACTCACCACTACTGGTGGCACAAGAGCCAACTCAGGAAAGGAAGATAAGTAAAACTGCCACACACACAGCTGAGGCTCCAGCTACACTGAAAGGCAGTTGCAAAATCCTTCACTGACTTTTTATTGTCTCAATATCAAGCATGGGCTGGAAATGAAGAGCTGCATCTGCATATGGTGCCCAGCTGAGCACCATTTGTCCTGTGTGAGGACACGAGGGATTTGGGTGGCTGAAACAAAAGTTATAGCTGCAATATGGAGAATTTTTATAGATTACACAAAACCTGGCCTACGTGCAATGCACATGTTTTCAAGTAGCTGTTTACAGTTTACAAGCCAATTATTACCCCTAAACAAAATTTGTAGACATGTCCAGATATCAACTGCATCTGAAAATCTGGGATTCTGCTCACAAGCTCCAACACAAAATGGCAAATTAAAGATTATTTTTAAAAAGAGTCATGCAACCACATTGCATGGATTAACCATTCAAAATTGTTATTATTACCAATGATCATTATTAATCTATATGCTGTCTAATTTGCACCCAAAATGGCTGCACTTCAGCCACTTCTGGTCCAAGACTAAGCAGAAGAAATGCTGTAGTAAGATCTTGTATCACTTAATGTCTCATATTACAATTTCCTTACATTTAGCATCTATACAGCAATAGTCAGTAGTACATGAGACATTATGAATAATAAATAGCTTACTACATTTTAATTGCCAAAGCAAATGAATGAAACACAGTCTCTGTTCCAGTATCCTTGCTTTTAAAAAGTGTGTTCTCTTACTAGAGGGAGAAATGAAAACAAATGTTTGTGAAAGATGCAACAGCAGGAGTACTGGGAAGACAGAAACAAGAAAAACTATAAATGTATCCACAGGTCTAATTACACAAGTGAGAAGAGCAACAAGATGGTAAGTTCAAATTTGAATCTGATGAGAAAGAAAAGGAAAAATTCAGATATTTTGACACAGGCTAAATAGTACAAGAATATAAAGATTTGCAAGCCAATTTACAGTGCCCAGAGAGGGCACACTGTGACCAGAAGGACCTCACTGCTTCTGTATTTGGGTAAGTGAATATTTTCTGACCTAAGTGCTCTTCTGAGAGCTTCCATTAAAAGAGAGACCACCACAAGCCCATATCCAAGTACTCCTTAGTTTATTGTTAAGGCAGAACAATAGGTCAGACCATTTAATAAAATGGGTTTAAGTACCAACAGCAAAATTTTCCTTTTTGCTTCTAGGTTAAACTCAGATAGAGTGAGACTTTCCCTTGGCTGAAGTCACCTCTCTGCACTCTTCAGAAGCAGAAGGCCACTTTTACTTACCACATCTGAAAGCAGGAGCTGGAGACAGGTGTCTTAAATTCATGTCAAAACACAATGAATGGAGCACATCCTGCAGCTGTTAACTACTTGTGACAAGCAGAGGTGGTCCCCTCCCTAATTAATTTGTCAAGGTTGCTCTTATTTATTTCTGTCAGTATATAGACAAGAAGGCAAGGGTGCAGGCTGGAGAGGAGAGCCTGGCCAGGCAATGCCTCTGCAGCACAGAGGGGTAGGAGGCAATGAAAAAGGCAGCAGCAATCACAGCAGAACCTTTTGCTGCCACTCAGAATCCCAGAGCACACCCCTGCCAGGAGCTGCTGGTCTCAGTGAGTTTCCAAAGCTGCTCACCCACACCTCAAGCCAGACCTGCTGCATCAGCCCACCAGCAGGTGTGAAACAGCCTCTCCATAATACCTAGGGTTGTGTCTTCTCTGCAGAAGCATTGATCAGAGTGGAAAAACACAAACTTTAGAAGAAAATTTTAGCCTATATCATTCTTTCAGACCTTGAGGATTGATTTAAGGGATCTGAGAGTGTATTTTTTTTGCTTCCATGAGGGACTGAATGTGAATGCAACTGGGACTGGCAAGTGCCAACATGTTTGTGGCAGAGCAGAGAGGATTGATTCTGCTTTAACCATGGTCCATCTCTCTCTCTCCAACTCTCAGGTTTTTAATGCATTTGCTGTTCTGGGTGTCTGCTCCACACGTTAAGAATTACAACAGAAATCCAGAACGTTGCCCATGAGCAGGGCTCCTTAGCCCCCATAAAAACTGTGTGCTGTACACTAGACAGTCTGCATAATAGATACATGTTATGAATACAAATAAAATACACTGTTTCCAATTAATGGGATTTAGGGCTGGGGCTTTTTAACTTAACTCCCATGGTTTCCTTTTGAAACTTCTGCATATATTTTCTATTTTTGAGGGGGGGTTATAAATCCTGTTTTAATGTTTTGCTGTTTATGCAAATTTCCAAATATAAAGGCATATGGTGGCAAAGTGGCACTAACTATCTGCTTTTCAGCACACATTTCTCTGCTATTACAAGAAAAGAAGGCCTGATGGAAAAGGAAGAAAAAAAAAAAAAGTAAGCAGTGTACGAGCAGACACTGTATAAGAACAGCATTGATTCACATTTCTAAGCTTTATTCTTGACCTCTGATTCACTAATTGCTCTACTGGCTCCTGCAGGGCAACTCTGGCTGCTCCTTCATTTCATAAGGTAGAGTGGGTGCTCAAGTTTGTAATTATAGTTTTAAACTAGCAGAGAAAATGAGAATAATAAAGGAGAACTTTTTTGAGTCAGAGGTTCCCCCTCACACTGGCAGCCTCACTGCATGGGTTTCATGTATCCAGTTTGCATTTTGCCTGATAACATAGAAGGCACATCATGCTATTCTAAAACAGCAGGATTATTTTCTCCATTCTAATTGATGAACAGCTGTGCTGTAATAGACTACAAAGCACAGCATCACTGATCTCTCCTCAGGCCACCCTAGGAACTGAACACTCCGCAGGGAAGCAGAAAAGAATGAGAATGAATGCTAAAAAAAAAGAAAAAAAGACACCGGAAAGAAGAAACAACAAACATTTCAATACACTGTCCTCCTATTATTATTATTTGGTGTCTCATTCAGCAATAATTAACTCCAATTTTCCCCACAGTAGTTCTGGTGTATGACAGGACCATAAAACAGTCATACCTTAAAAGCTAAATATCAACATTTTTGAAAGAGGAATATTTGAGTTCAGAATGTTTGTCATTGAACATCAGTGTTCACAATGTTCAAGTCATTTCTGGGGTCACATGTTCCCTAGAACTGTTCTTTGTCCCAGGAAGCCCACATTATCCATTTTTCTGATGGAATTCATTAACTTTCCCTTCATTCTACTTTATCAAAGTTATTGCTGTTATTATTATTACATGCCTTAGTATGGAATTGCAATGCCTGCTTGAAAGATTTTGATCCCAAAGGTTGTCAGCCTCATGGATCACTGGAAATACTTATGTGTTTTTGTATGAGACTTCATAAACTCAGCAGTATTCCCCAACTTTCTATGTTCTTGTGTTTCTAGAAATGGCTGTTCCATGTCCCTTCAGAGTGAAATAAGAGAGTCTCCTTTATATTTTGGAGATAGTTTAGAACTAAAGAGGAAGAATCAACCTGATGTCTTTTAAGACATGTATGTTTCTCATCCAGATTCAGTGGGGTAAGGAAAGAGCCATAATCCTCATTTAAGACCTTTTCTGCCTTTACTGCATTTTCTGTGGGCATGAAAGTGTAAGAAATAGTTAAATGATGTTTCTTGTTCTATCAGTAATCCCATTCCAAAAGCACAGACTCAATTCAATCAAAATTCGTGACAAGAAAGCAATCTTCCCATTCTGCTCAGCAACGGAAAAGTTTTGTTCTCCTTATTTTGTGTTATTGGAAGTGACTTGCTGCATCTCACCTATTGGTAAGCCCTGTGCTTATGTGTTCTTTTGTCTAGATAAGTGTTATCCTGTAAAATGAACACAATAAGACTTCTGTTTACCTTAATGCTAGTTAAAAAAAAAAAAAAATCTCACAGATATAAGAAATCAATAACCATCCACAACAATTTACCAAGGATTCAGTCTGGGTAGAAAAATTCAAATTGTATTGATTTTTTTACAGAGGAGAAAAAGCCACTTGACAATAAGCCTCAACTAAAAAAAAAATGCCATGTGTACACAACTAGAAGAGACTGAGAAAGCCAGCTATTTAAAATCCAAGCTGCTGATTAAGACAGGTAAAGCAGGTTTGAATACAAAATCAGGCCCTGGACACTGGCACATTACTTAGTCTCCATACCTTAGTTGTCCATTAATAACAGGAAGGGAATAAAGCATAAAGAAAACAGTGAAGAATTTTAAAAGGTGCATCCCAAAGATGTATATCATTTAGTGCAGAATGCCACCACATATAAGCTCTTCTGATCCAAAAAAAGTGTAATAAATATGCTTACCAAGATAAGTGGGATGCCATGCTCATTTTGGATGTAACTGAAGGTGCTGATTTTAACTCACCAAGGCCTTTAAAGACTATTCAAAAACCCACCCTTCTTCTCACTTTTCTAACTACTAAATTCAGTCGTCTGCCAAATGAGAACCACCAGTGAAGAGTTTGCTCACAGTGCCACTGGTCTGAAGGGCTTCTGGTCTCCAAGCAGGCTGAAAGATGTATTAGGTGTGTATAAGATTATTTAGGGGTTTAGAGAGGTTTTATATTTTCATTTTGTCTTTGTTTTAATGGCATTTTATAAATTTGATTATTATCAGGTGTGTGGTCAGCTTTTTAATTGTTTTTACATGCATTGTTATTTAGAGTGTTTTGTTCTCACTCATAATGTCATAAGCATATTTTAAAAAATAATTTTAAAAGAGTAGTAGCAACATGTGTGTTGTGTGAAAGCAAAGCAAAGCACATTTCCCACACTTATTCTTTCAGTTTTCTCTTCAGTTTCATTTCTATTTATTCAGCCCATTTCCCATTCCAACTGCATAAAGAGTTCAAATAAACTCTGGACACACCTTAGTGTGTCATATCTTTCCATTTTAACAAACACACAAAAGAGCCTTTGAAGACCTCATAACCCATACATAAAACTTTTGTATTGCCTGATCAGATATGCCATGCATGATGCTAGAAGGTTTGGTGGAAGATGTTAATACAAGAACCTGCTTTCTAGGTCTGGGCTTGTTATGGGCAAACTTTCATACCCATTATGTCAAGTGGTGGAAGTGGTCTGGGCTGGAACTGACAGCTAGAGAAAAGAGCATGCTCGCCAGGAAGTATCAGCCAAAGGATCACGATAATATGATCAAGTGACAACAGCTGGCTGTCAAAAAGGAGAAATGACAACACCAGATGATCTGGGTGAAATATAGGAGTGGACTAATCTTGACCTCCTAGTGAGAGAGTTATTTAACCCTGCTGAGGGGCATCAGCAGGCTGGATCACAAGAGGAGACGGAGGTCCAGAGAAATGTTGGTCAGATTTTGCCTTTGGCTGCTCTGTCAACACATATAGAAGAAGCATTCTTGAGCACTTGCTAGAAATTGTAAGCTGAGGAAAGATTCATACCCACTCTTTATTACAGCAGTTTGATCAGATTTGTGAACGAGATAGCAAAATCAGGTTTGCTCTGTTTTGTAGGTTTCCAGTGAGGACTTCAGGGAACTCCAACCTGCCAGCCCACAGCTAGTAAACAGAGACTGAGGCACCTGCCAGGCCACACACAGATTCGATGATTTCCCTTAATTTCATTTTAAAATTTAATTAGATATGGTGGTTTATTCCTAAATACAAAGAAGCCATTTTCCAAGTTTGTCAAACCTCCCACATCTTGGCTGAATAAGGAAGAGTAACAGCACTGAAGACAAACACTTGCTTTTGAATTTCTAGTCAGAAGCCAAAACAAAGTTTTGAACACAGACAATTCACCTGATTTGTTTTCAAAGGGATCCCTGAGGTAGAAGTCATGTCCACAGGTCAATAGAGAATACAGTCTTTTTTTTACAGGTTCATGCTACTCTTCTGTGCTGGGTCATAATCAAAAAAGTGGGTTCTTCTAAAATAGCCTGTCTATAAATCATTTCTACTGAAATTCTGAATAAAGCTACATACACTTCCTTAGAAAATCCCTGCTTACAAGAGAGAAAGGGAGAGATTTCTCAAAGAAGTGAGCCGACTCATGTCCTTGTAGTTATGTCCAATATTTTGACAGTGGAGTAGTAATTAACCTTGCACTCTGCTCAGTATCACTGCATTTCTGCTGTGACCACTATGAAGTGCTTTTTTGTGAAAGGAAAGAATGAATCTAAGTGGGAAAATTACTGGAATAAGAGAAGAGCTTTAATGGCAACCTTGGCATCCTGCAATTTCACACATTAAAATATAATTAAAAAAAAAAACAACCTACTACAGCGCTTGTTGCATAAGGCTAAGCTTTCTACTCTTCAAACTATTAATAAGGGCTTCCCATCGAGAAGACAAATACATGCTTGATGCATTTTTAATTCTGTGCCAATACATTTGACTAAAGCTGTTTGCTGTTTCAATGACAGGATTTAACTTGCCCTTCTGCATTCAACATTTCTGATTATTAATGACATTTGGAAAACACAGACAGAGGCTCTAAAAGTTATATTCTGGTCAGTGTTTTAAAAAAGGTAAAAGATTTGCAATTAAAGGTACAAATCCTTCTTATACAGTAAATTTAATCATTCAATAAAATAAAATAAAATGTAATCATTTAATAGGTGCAATGTCATTTTATCATAGCAAGGAAAAGTATCATCTTGACCACTGTTATTAACACCTGATGGCAACAGAAGGCAAAAAATAACAGCCTTCCCAATGCTATATATCTCTATATCTATATATCTATAATATATCTATATAATATATATATAATATATCTATAATGCTAGATAATCTGTACAACTCCAATAGCCTTTTTAAGATACATGCCTCTTAGTCAAAAAGCATTCTTGTCTGTATTTTTTACTGTGAATACCTCCCATGCTGCAATTAAATCAGAAACAAGTCAGAGGACATTGCCAAAATCTAAACTTTTTTCTTTCTGAACATCTCTGTAGTTCCAAGCAGTTTATGTCTGAAGTTTGCCAGGAGTGTTTCTTTGAAGCAAAATAAGACAGAACTGGTATCAGTATTGAGACCAATATAGGGATCACATTGAGTTAATTTTTTACTGCAAGAAATGGAAAAAGAATTTCCCTTTTCCACAGACTGATTATTATTTTGTTATTTAAGTGATAATGTAAACCCAAGGTTAAAATGAAATTATATATACTGATGATCTCCTAGTGACCTCCATTGTGCTGTTCCATTACAGCACATAGTAATAATACACTAAGTGCACACACTTATGGTACTGTCAGGTACCAATGCAAATCAAGCATCACGGGAGGCACATTACTTTTGTTTTAACCATTAAAGACTCTAAGAAATGCAATATGACAGCCAGAAGAAAGAAGGCTTGGATTTTCTAAGGGTATCCAGGAGTGGCACTGATTTGTGTTTTCTTTGGTATCCTTTTTAAAAGGCCTTTAGCTGTGCCAATATAATAGATTCAAATCCTGACCTTTCTCAACACAATGAAGATACTCTGTATATCTTACCGTATAACACAGGGAATCAATACTGTATTTTACTAAATGTGAGTTAATTTTACCCAGGGAAGGAAATTACTGCTCTTAATAGTAGAACACTTCTTTTTTTTCTCCTCCAAGTCAGTGAGTTTCAGGTTTGCCAAACCCTATCAATGTTTAAAAAAGGGTTTGAGAGATTTTAATAGCTAATAATAGGAGGAAACATAAAAGGACAAATTCAATTTAAGTGAAAGGGTTCCTGTGTAAGCATTACTTGTCAGTCTTTGGTCGTACTGTATAGGGACCAGCTACGGAGCAGTGGCAGCAAAGAAATATAAAGTCCAGATTTAATTCTGATACAGAGAAATACAATTTCAAAACCGGACGTCTTATCATAGGCATGTCCCATTGGAGAACTCATTTCCCTAGCAAAAGGCTGTCACTGCCATTATGTTGTACAAGGAACCAATTTACTACTACAGCTAAACAGGGTTACTGGTGCTGTTGGAACTTAAGCATTTGAAGTTATCACTAGAAAAAAAATAGCATTTCAAATGTCAGTGAAATGGGAAGGTATAATTGAAAAGTATCAATCAGAGAAGCAAAAGGGTTTAGAAGGCTGACTGCAGTTTTAGTACTGCCTTCCCCCCTCCCCACTTCCTCTTTTTATTTTTTTTAGGCTTCTTTCTCTGTTTCTTTTTCCCTTTCATATACATCTTCAGTTCTAGTATTGTAAAATAAAATATTTTAGCTTGATATTTGTCCTGTGTCAAACATGAAATAAATTTTGATGATTTTTTTCTACAGTCTCAGTGACCACAGTTTCATGACACAGAACTCTCGTCCCACCCTGCATCCAGAGCTGCCAATCTGGAAGATATCTAAATGAATGAAAAAAAGCTGATCTGACTTTTAGGTGCTTTGTTTGTGTCTTTTTTTCTCCCCTCCTTCTGAAAGAAGACCCATTTACCTGAACTTCCTTTATATAACAGAATCTCTTCCCTCATCCCAGGCTGATCCTACAGAGAATTAGAGAGTGAATAAACCTTTGTGCTTTCAGGACTTTAAAGTAAAGAGAAATGGTCTGTAAAATAAATTGAATTAATTTGGTTCCAAAATATCCTAATCATGCAACTATTACTAAATTCATTATGTCTCCACATAGAACAGGAGGGAATTTTTTTCAAACTGCCTCACTTTGCTGCATTTTATCCTGAATCAATGTGTGGCAATATTAGGAGCATGTTTAGCTAATATTGGAATCGGAAAGCTGGATTTACACAATCTGCTACTCATATGTAGAATATCAAGCTTTCTTTCATTATTACTTTCCTTTGCTGTGCATAACAGCTCCAGGGGCTTTGGAAAAAAACAGCTTTTAGTCAAATAGCAATTAGTAAAACAGAGCTGGTGTATAATCATGCTAAAACTTGCTTATTTTACCCCTTAAATAGGTTGCCAAATTGCATGTAGCAATTTGTCCTTTCAGCCCAACATCACTGCCTGGGTCCCAGGGACATCGCTTACTCTGAAATACCAGCACTACTTCTGGCATTCACACACAAAGCAAATTTATCTGTTGCCTGCTACAACTCCATGAAAGCAAAACTGTAAAAGAAATTCCAATTCAGAGCATTGGCCCTTATTCATATTTTGAACCTGCTAAAAAGAGGTAAAAACATGATGTTAGAAAGTTCTGCTGTACTAGTGTAATGTATTAGAGCATATCTGTTTACAGAGGAAAACATCAGCCCTGTGTTCCACAGCAAGGAGCTGAGACCTGCAAAAAGAGTCAGGATTCTGTGGTGATGGGTGACAGAGCTCCCATATATGGCATCTCCTCTTTCCACAAAATAATTCCTATGTTAAGGGAAAAAAATGCACTATGCATTTCTAATGGAGTTATATTTTTCAATTTTTAAAAAAAATCATCAGGATGATCTACCAATTTTTTATTTTTTTTTATTTTAGTGGCTGAAGAGTTTCAGAAAATTCTTTGTCAGGAATGAACCGAGGCTGTAGAAACAGAAATTTTTATCTAAAGTTTGGTTTAGGATCTGGTTGGAAAAAGCTGAGAGTTTGAGCTGAGGCTGGGAGAAAGACACCCCCAAGATAAAGTTGCATGTCTTCTTTAGAGTTTATTTAAACTTCTCTTATTTCAGAAGTAATTTTACCTGACACAGAAGATCCTTTATCCACATTAGAGTGCAGATATATTCCTCCTCCACCACCCTTTTGATGAATTTCAATTTCAAATAACGGCTAACAGCTCACAATTGTTCTTTATATTAATAGAAATACATGGTCTCTTTTGAAGTTCAGGTAGTAATTCAGTTCTTTAAATTCTTCTGCTGTTTATAAATGATTTGAACAGGGATGTCATAGCTTTTGATGCACCGTTGCAACCCCTGTTCAACTACTTTCTCTTATTCAACTGGAAGCAACTTTTATATGCTTAGGAATCAAATAAAATTTTGTGCTAACTGGAACCACTGAGTTGTAAACTACATTTATTTTGGACCACATGTGCATGTTATTAGTTATATCATGTGTCCATCTCAGAAAATTAATGAAAATGAGAAAGTGAGAAATCAGATTTTTGACTTAAAAACATTCAGAGATTTTTTTGTGTGTGTGTGTTAGAAGGTATGAGATTTTTAGGATTATGCTTTGCTCTCAAACATTCTCCAAATTTCACTTCATTAAAACAGCCACAACAAATCGGTAGTGTGGAAAATTTCAGTGGGAAAAAATCCAACCAAACAAAAAATTCAAACAATTTCAAATAATAAAAAAAAAAAATTATATAGAGGGAACATACTTTTGCAATGAGGTGCAGTTCTGCAAATCATTTGTTGATAGACTTCTGGCATAAAAACTCTGTTCCACTACAGATGTAGCTCATGTACTACCATTTCTTAGAGTGCCTTGATTCTGCCACTGTAGAAACAAGGTAAGTCAAAGTGACTTAACTGAAATGAGTCACTGCTGCCAGAACTGGAGGGAAGGAGGGATTGCTTATTTCATCAGCTAGTATTGTGGAAAGCTGCAGTTTCTACTTGGGGTGAGTGTGATAATTTCACAGCCCCAGTTATGTTTCATGAAGCTGAAGAACTATAGATTGTTCAGAGGTGTCTGCCCACAACCACCTGAGTCATGCAGGCAATGAGGGACAGCTGTCCCATGTCATGGCATCTTATAAACACAGTTTACAAAGAGAAGCCAGATTCTGTTTTTCAGAACAGTTAACAAGAAACCCCAAAAATGAAATATAGTCACCAGGCGGCTATTAAAAAAAGAGACAAAAATAGAGGGAGACTAGACTGTTCACTGACAATTTCCAAACAAGAAAAGGAGTTAATTTATGAGTCATTTTAAACAGTCCATCCAAATCTGAGCTCAGAATAGAGATATTTCTTAAATACAGTGTGCAGACAGTTGGTAAGGCAAAGCCTGTGATTCCCTGATGATAATGAAGGGAGGGGGGAAGAAGGTGGGCAGAAGGAGATAGAATAGTAATAATACTTGAGGAATGTGTCTTTACCTTTAAAGAGGAGAAAATGTCTCCTGTAAAGAAATACCTCTTCGTTTTATCAACTCTCTAGCTATTTCTTGTCACCAGATGAATACTAGAGTGTCTACTACAAAAGACAAAAAAGAAATATACATGCTTTATATACAATAATTCATTAAAAAATAGAAAAGAGATTCCTAGGCTTTTTTTCCCTAGGATAAAAGGAACCAACTAGTTTTTAAATCAAAACTGGAAGAGAGGGAAATTAAGAAAAAAGCCAGAGGGAAAAACCAACGGGATTAATATTGATGCAGCTATGGCAAAAGCAAACAGACAGGCAGGGACAAGATTGCATCCAACCTCCAAAACACATGTAAAGTTGGAGCTAAAATGTCATATGCGTATGCAATTTATATGCAAAAATCTTTTACATAAAGATACTAACTGCCAAGTCTTCTTTCACAACTTTTTCAGGGCTTGCAGTAACTCTGGGATTTTATATTCTCCCTCCGTCACCTTACTGAAGGCACGACTGTCTGTGAAGAACACGGAAACTTTCTTAAGGCCATGGTATTAAATTCTTTCTTACATTGCTGGGCTGGTGGCTCAGCAGGAAGACCTATTTTTGCTTGTGTTCAAGCAACTTCCCTGGCAGTTATTGCCTGCAACAGACTGTAGGGAAGTTGCCAACATTTAGAAGCTCTGATGATGTGAGCCAACCTTAGACTAATAATTTTTTTATCTCAATATAAGTGGAAGAATTACATAAAAATAGACAATTTTTAACAGTATGGTATTCTGTTATGAGAGAAGGCTAAATAACACGGGTACCATATGAACATCTTTCTCCTATCTACAGCACCTAACTTTAGCATAGTCCATATGTCTATTTGTCTGATAGCTGAACTTACTGAAATAACATGAGGTTACAAAAGAGAGTTCTAAATCTTAGTGTCCCCAAACCTTTCAAGGTGAGACACCCATCAGTTGTAAACACTTTTTAACCTTCAGAATCAAAACCAATTAGTGAGTGCACTGGAATTTTACGTAGGCAACCCAAACACATTTTTAGGAGTCCAGAAATTGGGATGAATATTTACTACTGTCCTGTGCCCCTGTCTTGATACATGCAAGAGCTTCTACTATAGTCTCTTAGGGAGCTTCAGGGTGGCAGCACAGGCTGGAAAAGCAAGCCCCAACTTGCACACCCAAGTGAGTCAGTGGTCAGCAGTGGGGATGGCACACAGAACTGGAAACTATTATTTCATTTCCAAGTCATTTTAAACTTAGAGCAGTTTCCTTCAGACAAGAATGATGGGCAAAGCCACCAGAAGGAGACAAGCAATGGTGTTACAAATTTTGCTTTCATTTCTCATCTCTGTGGCTATTGTACATTGTCAGACTGTTTAGTGAGCATTTCCAGAGCAGAGGCTTTGACATATCTGCTCCCAGCAAACAGTTTAAATGTTGGCTTTAAATTCCTTAACAGATTCCAGGCCATCATCTTTTTTAATTAAATGCAAAAAAACTATGTTAATGTAACGTTAATGTTGAGATTGTCATTGGACAGATGTCAAGAAATTCAAAGTTATGGTTCCCACAGCAACCATAATTTAGCAACCCCTCCCCCACTTCCACAACAACCCTCCTGAAGCATATTGGTCTCAAATTGTACAACAGGCACTAGAGTGAGGGGAAGCTGTGAGAGACAGAAATTGTGCATGGGACCTCTTGGAGCTGCTGCAGATGGGGTGGATGCCAGTCCTGTTTCCAGAGGAGAAAGTACTCTTTCTTTTGCAGCACTGGGACAGAAGGGCTCCTACACCTCACAGTGGTTATCCTTGTGTAGCTGGGGTAAACTGGGAGCTCACTTCACCCACTTCAGCGGGGTACCCACCAGCACACCTAACACAGCACAAACCAGATGTACTGTGTAGTTACAAAAGTGACCCCTATAGTCCATGTTAGGGTATTAAGCCAAATGCTGAAAGGAGCCAGCTAATGCCACAGCACAGCCAGAAAGGCAAAGGTACCACTGTAGCCACCACAGTTAACACTGAACAACAAAACTCTCCTTCATTCATCCCAGAATATAATAGACTTCATCACTATGCACCAGAGTGAACGCTGAAACACACAAAGCACAGAAACAATAATTTCCAGTGAGATAACATTTTTCACAGTAAGGCTATTCAGACCCTGATCTCTCAGGCTTTGTATGTAAAGGAAAACTACAAATTGCTTAAAAAAAAAAAAAAAAAAAAAAAAAAAAAAAAAAAGAGCCTGTAACCTTAAAATATAATCCAACACAGTGCTAAAAATCATGATTTTGGAAGAAGTTTTCTGACATTTATAATTTTTCTTGTTTGCCATCCCAGCTAACTCCTCAGAACCCAATACATTAAAAAAAAAAAAAAAGTCCATTCACCCAACAATCTCATGACCTCTGTCTTGCTAATATCACCTAGTGCACTACTGCTCCCAATTGTCTTTCTAAATTGTCTAATTGGAATTAACCTAATTAAGTTAGCCCAAAAATTACCCTGAACAAGTACTTTCAAGTTTTCTGCTTAACCTTTAGACCTGTAAAAGCACTGACATTCATGAAAGTATATCTGTTTTTCCCAACTTTATCAGTTTTCCTACACCTCTCCCTCCAAACCAATTTGGAGGTATTTTGGAGGACTGTTACACCTACATACACCAATCTTCTGTCATTTTGTGCATGCCTTTTTTAAGATCTGGAGCCTTTGAATGACTCTACATTTAATCCTAAAATCAGTGAGTTACATCAGTCCATCATTACAACAGTTACTACTTACTAAGTCCTAAGTTACTACTTACCAGGTCCTCACCTGAGCAGAAATGATACATTTCTAGGTAAAGAATCTTGAGAAAAGAATACTTTTACCGCTGCTGTTTCCTGACCATATAAGCCAGTGTTGAGGTGAGCAGAATTTCCGTGCTTTACATCATTTCACAAAACATGAGGATTGATCCTGATGGTGGTTTTTTTCTCCCCAGGTTTAAGTCTGACATGGAAGAGAAAGTATGCTTGAAAGAAAGTGTTTACATCTGCTACCTCTGTGTCCTGAGTCCCCATTTACTAGTCTTGGCTTTAGGAAGCTTGCTAAAGGCTGGCTTTTTTTCCTTGGATTTTTTCCCTAAGAAGCACGTGATGTGTGTTTGGAACAGGAAGAGAACATGACAGGGAGAGGGGAGAAGGCAGTCATAACCTTAGGACACCCATCAAGTGATTTAAGTCTATATATATGACTGCAGTTCTGCCTTTGAAAGACGAATCAAGTAATGCTGCTGACACTTTTCTTTCAGACACTTCTTTTATTCTCAAGTCTGTCGATACCTTAAAAGTTACATTATATCTTCTCCAGTGTTAGTGCAGCAGTTTCCCATTTGATTTCATATTCAGTTTGTATTTGCAGAAGCAGGAGGAGCTCTTTACTTTACTTGATAAATGGTAACATCTGGCTTTGTGATGGGCCATCACCAGCATGTTTAAAGAGCTGCTGACGCTTCAGGGAAAACTTGGTAAAACATTTCATTTAGAGGCAATTTTAGTTATTTATTTTATTTTCTGCATTCCTCATCCTCCACTTTATACTGGGGACATTTGCATGAAAACAGACCACAGCTCCTCATCTTCACATAGCATTTTTTTGTCTGATGTCCTAATCACTAATCATGTTTGTGTCACAGCAATCATACCCATAGCAACCACTTATGATGTCATAGAAAATTAGAGTTTCTGGGAAGGGCTATGAATAGGGTATAATGATATTAAAAGGCCAAACTTCATAATACACTACAGCAGTGAAAATTTGTTAGAAGTCTGTAACAGGAAGCTGAATTGGGTTATTGCTCTTACATAAGCACACACAGGACTTGACCTTTTCTTTTGATTACAGAAATACAATGAGCTAAACATTCCTGAAAATCATAATATTTATATAAATATTTTAATCTGTCTATATAGAGAGACTGTCAGCAGTTGAAAAAAATGAACAAGCTGTTTCTTAAATAACATTTTTGCACATTCTCTCAGGAAGCTTCTTTCCTTGAAGTAGCACCAGGTCAAATATAGCCAAAGGTATAGACATTGTACAAAAAAGGCTTCTCCAAAAGCCAAAATCAATTTTTGACTCTTATATAGAATCTTTAAGATTTATGAAGTTTTGTACTGGATATTTGTAAGCACATAAGTATTACCCATTTCTTAAGCACATGTTCAGAAGCTTAGCTATAGCTGGAAATCATATATAATAAGGAGGAACATAATACAAGGCCAGAGATCTGGCCCAAGCTTTAGAATGATTATTTATTTAAATGCTAGGTTTAAATACTAAGTAAATGAGGCAAAGCACTTTATGTCTACAATGTAAACTCTGTACTTTATCCATCAAAACATCCATCAAAAAGGTGAGAGGAAAAACTCTTTTCTTTGGGTCATTGCTAGAAAATATATATTGTAGGAATTCCAATTCTGGTGATTGCACAAACATACTGAGATACAAGAGCAGATAAACTAAAGTTCTTAATGGTGAAAGACCTAAGCTGTGAGCTTGTGAACTTTTAGGTATTTCCCAGGAAGTGCTATAGGGATAGAAAAGCAGTTTTTATGTCCTACATTATTCTGCACCTTGTCATTGCACAGGTAACATAGTCCATGAACACAACACCAGGCACAGTTCTTTCCTGACCCTTAGTTCCATAGCCTCATACACAGCTGCAGCCATAGGAGACCACTCTTTTCACCATTTTCCCAGAAGTAAATATTACTCCAGCTGAGCTCTGAAGTTTGATACATACTTTTAGCTCTTTTCATCTCTGCTCCCAACTGCATCATCTGGAAATGCCCATTTATGCACTTATATATGTCATTATAATGTGCAAAAACTTGGAATTGAAAAGAAAGTAAATAGTGTATCTTTATGCTGTGTTACGTTTTCTAGAAGTGCAATTGAGGTATCAATCATTCCGTTCTGGCTGCATTGATCGGTAATTTTCATTTTGTAATTTCAAATAAAGCTTCTCTCCACAGCAGCAACGGCAGCACTTTCCAACATATAACTTCAGTTCGTTTTAGCTTTGTGAGTTAAAGATCCTCTCTCCCCATCATTCTTGCACATCTTCTAAGTGATAATTCCACTTTTCCAATTAGATTTCTGGAACATGCCAAGTAAACAGTCACCTTTCCCCAGAGTCACAACATCTAACTAACAAGAAAATTCAGTCCAAACAACAGCTCAGGCTGAATCCCTACATTTCCATTGTAGCTCCTGCATTTAGAATGTGGATTTTTACACAAACAGATATATATACTTATAAAGTCAACCTTAGACAGTACTAATAATGAGAGTGACTGTTCAATTTACACTAATTTTTAAGAAAAACTACTTGTGAAAAAAAATTTAAATGTTAAGTAAGATGTACATACACAAAGGAAAAAAACAAAATACTGTAGAAGAAAAAGAAAATATTTTAAGTGGATGAAGCCAGAAGTCAGACATGTTCAAATCCTTATTTACCACATAGCCCCAGGCAAGTTACTTCTCTCTGTCCCTCACTTTCCTCATCAGTAATATGGGCATCATAATCATTTAATTCAACAGGCTGTTGCAATGACATAGAAATTCATTGCTCTTTCAAAATCTGTGAGGTCTCCTAACGAAGGGTTCCTTCGAGAGACAAAGAATTCATAGTGGGAAATTATTAAGTAATTCATTTTCATTTAAGTAACATTTCATTTAAGTGACATTTCATTTAAGTAACTCATTTTCATTAGTTCTGACCAACAGTTTTCTGTGATAGCAGGTTTGGTTTAGACATGAAAACAGAAATTACGTAGAAAAATGACTAGGAAACTGACTGAAGGAGAAAAGGAGTGTGAGTGCCATTGTCAGGATCAGTATTCTATTTCTGTTAATTATTCCTATTGTATTTAAATACCATGTACCAAAATACTTCAGGCACATCAGAAATATTCAAAACAAAGAAGCCTCAGAGAAGCTTCACAAGTGACAGTAAAGCTGAATTAAGAAACCAGGACAATATTACCTAAAAGCTCCATGAATCGTGCATAAGAGACCATGCTATAAATTAAATATAATACTTATGCAAAGTTTTACGTATAATTTATGCTGCAAGAGCACTTTGGCATGAAACTATGAAACTTTACACAAGGCTGTAAAGAAAACATTGCTGGAGAGCCATATTTGAGGTGGACAAAGGGAAGAAAGAGGTGAGGCACAGAGGGAGCTGGTGTGACTCATGAATCATCACACCATAGCAGAAGCCAGGCAATTTGGTCTTCCAACCCATCTGGTTAGAAGGTCATGCACACACATTCACACCCTCTTTGAGAATGTGCTCTGACAATGATTGCATGCTGTCTTATATTTTTTTTTTAAGTACATATTCACAATACAAATGTTCAGTTCCAAAAATACCTAGCAATAATATAAGTTATGAGCTATGTATTTATGGGAAAAAAAAAAAAGAACAGTCCAGAGATCGGTATATGTTTTGTAAGATCTGAATTAACATGTGGACCATTGTGTTTTCACAGAGCAAATCCACGTAAACACATGATAAGTCTTGTCCTTTGAGGCCAGAGTTCAGGAGATGATGACAAGGCAGACTACACTCTGTCTGGAAGAGTCACAGCCACAGTCAGGATCTTACAGCAAACTTTTCTCACTGAGGCATCAGAGTACAGGAATGGAGCTCCAGCCCCAGCTCTGCCACCACCTTTCTGATGCTTTTGATCACAGCATTTCATGACAATCACCTCTCCTTCCCCAGCCTTTGAGTTTGTGCAATTTATTCAGGTTACATATGCTGTAGGGTCTACATCAGTGTAATGCTACCACTACCATAATTTACTACCACTGCATGAGATGAGGGGCAACATCATCCAGAGACAAACTCCCTAACACCTACATCCATGACAGACTCATATGAACCAGATGGAGTCTCTCCTTATTTTGTGCAAAATTTCCTTCAGTTTGGCCATAACAGCATCCAAATGACAAAATCTACTGTTTCCCTCAGCTGAAACAAGAATAAATGTTTATCTACTTAACACACAAAGAAACTGGAAACACTGAGAAGCTGAGTAGTTTTGCAGGCTGCAGCACATTCTACTGAAAGAACTTGACAAAACCAGTTCCTCTGCAACCAATACTTAATGACAAGACTACACACATTTATCACTTTTTTTAATCTAAGCTTTGGCATATATGAAATATTGAAATAAACTGAGCTAAGAAACAAATAAAATATGCGCAGAACCACAAATGGGCCTTCTTTTGTTTGTTTTCTTAATTTTTTTTCCCCCTACTTCCCACCTCTGCAGTGTCTGCCTGCAATGATTAAGCTGACAAATGAAGTTCTGACTACTAATTAAATTGAAAATAGCAGATATACTGTGACAGTGATCTCTCTCTCTCTCATACATCACCAGTAACAGTGACTGTGTGTGGTTTTCCCTGCTCAGCTGTCCCTGAGCACAGTGGCACAAAGCACAGCAGCTGACCTGCACCGAGGTGGGAGGGAGGGAGGCATGGAGTGTCTCCTCTCACATATCAAGTGAGGACAGGAGAGTTTAAACTACCAAACCCTGGAGTCACCACTGTGTTGGTGCAAGCACTGAGAGACCTCTACTTTGACTTGTCCTTCTTTTAGCCTGGCAGAGGTTGGTTTGTCCTTTAGGACACATCTCATATCTCTGGTGACTGGGATCGGTGTGATGCTCTATGCATCCGTATGAATATGTTTCTCATGTCAGCCTCACAAACCTGCTCCTGACATCCCATGGATTCTAGAAGTTCCATATTGGGAAAAAGGCAGTCAGTACAAGGGGAAGTAATGGCAGGAAATCTCTGTCATCCATTGGGATAGCAGTGAAGGGATCATTTGTCCTCCAAGAGCACAAAGGAAGGAAGGATAGATCTGGGCTGCAGTCATCCCTGCTTCCACCACCTAACCTTAATAGCCTTTTCTAACAATTGTAACCATTCCTCAGACTATCTACTGTCCTAATGATTCTTCTCATTCTGTGATGTTTTATTTCTACTCCCTTGGTGCAGTCCTTTTCATCTTTATAACAGCAAAAATTTGAAAGCCACCCTGAATGCTTTGATTTTAAAGAAATGCTTGATGTATATGAGCTGTTAAAATTCTAATCCAAATCATCTCTGAAGTTTATGATTTAATAGCCAAAGAAAAATTTGTTCAATTGTTCTCATTGCACCACCTGCTTTTTTGGGGGTGGTCTATGGGTTTTCTTTCAATATGTTTGCAGGAGATGACTCTCACAGACAAAAAATGCAAGTATTTGAAGTAAAAGTGCCAATATGTTGATTTACTTGTATAGAATATACACACATATAAAAATATACATGATGGCCAATAATATAATTTGTGTCCATTTGAGTTAGCTGAGGTTTTCATTTTTTCCTCATTTTGGGTTAGTTCATTTGATTTCATTATTTAAGTATTCTCTTACAGAATTTTCTTTCTGGTTTCTTTTTCATTCACAATGAGCCACCCATGTATTTCTTTCCTCATGAGAGAAAATACTTGAACAACATTTTCCAGGATTTCTGAAAGGAAAAAAAAAATTGTAACAAGCCAAACTCATTTTGATTGTACTAAGCTGACACCAAGAGCAGTGACAGAATAAGAATCCCTTACCAAAAATCCAAATACCTCTGGTTGGTGTTAACTTCGCCTTGCAGAATTTCCTTTTCATTTTGAGAAATGTAAGGAGTAACCAGCTTCTATTTTGTAAAATGCAATTTATATTTATTTCCAGTAGGTCTCATCTAACTGATGCCTTAAGTGAAGCTTTGGAAGTATTTAGGCATTCTTAACAAATGAAGGTGCAGGGTGACACATAATCACTCTGGCTGGAAGCTCTTTGGGTCAACAATTATTTTTTCATTCAGTGTTCAACCAGAGCTTCACACAACAGGAGCTGTGGTGGGCAACCAAAGCAGAATCATAATGGCTAACTTAATCCAAGCCTCTTTTAGGAAAATACCAAGTGAAAGCCTATTGTTTGCCCTTCTTTTCAGTCTCACAAGAATGATGGACTCCTTTCACTCCAGGGAAACTTTTGCTGATATACAGGATGGGAAGTTGATGAGACAACTGGACCCATCCATGAAAAGTTAGAGAAGTGTCCATGCTACAAAATGCCCCCAATATTCCTCACACCTCCTTCTACCTAGTTTGCTTCAATCCTAT